>NC_039360.1:229302144-229582361 GCF_003573695.1 Papaver somniferum
CTTTGGAATTCCCATTGTCGACTTTAAAAAGTCTTCGTAACACTAACAAGGAAGAAATATAATTATTGAATATCTTCAAGGGGCGGATAACATATGAGATCTTAAAACGATAGTATCATATAGCCGAAGTTAGCATTAATATCTAACATATAAAATGTCAGTTGCTACATAGTAGTTAAAATCACCAAAATATCAACTTTGTTCATAATCATCAGATGAAGATGAATAGCTCATCAATCTCATCGACATTTATCATTTTCTGCTTTTTAATCAACATCACTCTTGTAGTTGAAGGTTTAGTTCCTCGATCAAAAACTTTCAAGTTTGTAAATCATGGTAAGCTTTCAAATGGAGTTTCAACTGAAAACAATGCAAAATTTCGTGCCGTTCCTCAAATTTCAAACCATCCTTTCCAACTTTGTTTCTATACCACCACCAATTCCAAGACTTTGTTCACCCTGGGCTTGTCAATGGGTGGCTTTCGTAGCAGTGGTGCTCAAGCAAATAGCATACGACGTTGGGTATGGGCAGCAAACCCAACCAGACCGGTCGGAGAAGAAGCTACCTTAGTATTTGGCACTAACGGAAATCTTATCTTAGCCAATACAAATGGTCAAGTCGTTTGGCAAACTAAAACCTCCAACAAAAATGTTACTGATATCAAACTACTCTCAAATGGAAACTTAGTTCTGCTCGACAAAAGTGGTGGATTTGTCTAGCAAAGCTTTGATTTCCCTTCAGATACACTCTTGAATGGTCAAGCGATCCGTGGTGATGGTTCAAATAAACTGGTAAGCGGATCTTACAGTATGTCGATGGAACGGTCATTCCATCTAACTCTGTTCTTCCAGTACAAGAAATTCCCACCTTTCATTTATCATACCTCTAGTTGGTTTATTGACTCCACTGTAAAAGTTAGATATTTCGCTGACGATAAGGGATTTGGCCTCTCTTATGAAACTATTGATACTGTACTTGATGAAAAGAATGTATGGGCTCAACCGGGATACAACACAACTTTATCAATGCTTCGACTAGACAAAGATGGCAACCTTCGTGTTTATGCCTACAATGGGAACAAGAATACATGGGAGAATAGGTATATGTACTTCTCTTCGATGGTTAGCGAGTGCAACTTGCCTGAGAAATGTGGTGTTTACGGATTGTGTAAGAACCAGACATGTGTTTCCTGCCCTTCGTCTGAAGGGTTAACGGCTGCTACTTGGAGCAATGAGTGCAGAAGGGAAACGATACCTCGTTGTAAAACTTCTAATCCAGAAGCAGTAGATTACTACAAAATGGAAGATGTCACAAGCTCGACGCGGAGTTTCAATGACTGGGATTTTAAAGTAATGACTGTGGAGGATTGTAAGATGATATGTAACAAGGATTGCAAGTGTACCGGTTTCTTCTACAGGAAAAATGAAGGTTCTTGCTTGGTTTCTACTACTGAAATATTTACCTTGTCTGCTGATTACATTGGCCGCCACGAAATCGGTGTAATTGATCCTGAGGCCGATACTTATATCAAGTACATACGTTAAATAGCAAGCTTCCAGTATGCAAGTTGCCTATTCATCATCTCAAACCTGTATAATCTCCTACTTGTCTGGTTTGTTCAATTAGTATTAAGAAATAATGGAGTGTTATATGTTTCTCCTCAGGGAGGATAATGTTTGTTCATAATGCTTTTAGGCTTTTGTTAACTTGTATTTTCGTATACATGTTAAGGTTTAATAAAGAATTATTATATTTCTTTAAAAATTGTGTTTTTTTGTCTTATTCTACTAGAAATTGGTTTTTTTTACACTAAAAACAATAATTTTTGTTCCCAATGCAAAGAATTACTGTTTTCAATGCAATATAACAAACAAATCTTGTTAATTTATCTCAGTGTAAGTGTACTGCTTTGTTTCAGTTTCTTTTTATCCTCTACAAATTCCGTAGTCTCTTGATAATGGCAATCTCATAAGAACCCAGAGTTTGTATCCATTCTCCCTTGATATGTGGGATCTGTTCTTTCCGAGACGTACGTACCTTCTCAAGTGGTGCGTTGACTAGGTTTGGGTTGAATCAGAGATAACTGGCTTATACACTTGAAGTGATGTCTTGTACAGTTTGTTTTACTTGAGACAATAATGGAATTCAAGATAATGTAGAATATTACTAGTATCGTTTTCGTCCTAGCTACCATCTCTTCATACTATATCTATATCCCGACAAACTCCTTAGATTTAGGATTGATACAGAGAAGATCCTAGAGCGCAGTGTCAACGCACGCCAGAATCATTTACTTAGCTGGTGTTGAGTCGGCAAAGACGCAAAGTAATTAGAGGAATATTGATATGTGATGCTGGAAAAACAAATTTAAACATCCCACTTGACATTAAACAAAAAAGAGAAAAAGAAATAAAACTAAAAAAGGTGCAACTTGATGTTGATGAAGGGCAAAACCTACTGTTAGAAATTGAGTTCCATCAAGACTGTGGTCTTTGAACTATAACAGGAAAGTGCGAGTCTGTTCTAGAAAGAACTAGAATGTTCCGTCCGTTTTACTTGCATAAGAAGTTGTTTGGTTTGCTTGGTTAGTATGTATTTTCTTTGTGAGGAGTTTAGTATTTTTGAAATTGTTCTAGGCGGTTTGGTTTAGTATAAATACTGTCTTTGAGTCATTGAGTTTTGTAAGCGTAAGCACAAGTTCTTAATAGAGTTTCCTGGCTTTAACATTGTTCTTGAGTTACGTTCAAAGTTTTCTCTCTGTTATTGTGTGTTGCATTGTTTTCTTGATCAGTGGGAAGAAGTTTGGGTTCAACATTTGGCATCAGGAGCCAGAAGAAGATCGCGGGTTGTTAGGGTTGTTAAGAAGATGACTTCCAACATGAGTTCGGTACCAATTTTCGATGGCAAGAACTTTGAGCATTGGAGAATATTTTTACGTTTCAAGAATTTTGGGATATTGTCAGCACAAGATATGAAGAACCAGCTGCAGCAACTGCTCTTACTGTAGAACAGACGACTGCTCTAGCTGATAACAAGAAAAAGAATTCAAAAGCTACGTATATCCTTCATCAAGGAATCCATGAATCTATCATGAATAGAGTTGTGTATATCAAAGGAGTAAAAAGAGCTTGGGATTCTTTAACAAGCTATTGCAAAGGATCTGATAAAGTGAAAAAAGTACGTTTGCAAACCCTAAGAAGAAAATATGAGCTTTTGCAGATGGATTCAACTGAGTTAATATCAGATTTTTTTTTCTAAAACTTTAAGTCTTGTTAATGAGATGAAAGCTAATGGATATACAATTGAAGACACTACAATTATAGAGAAGATATTACGTAGTTTACGTGAAAAATTTGAATCAAAAGTAACTGCAATTGAAGAGTATAATACTGTTTCAGATCTGAGCATTGATGAAGTATTGGGATCTTTGCAATCTCATGAGCAGAGAATGTTAGAGAAAACTGTCACTCGACCAGTTGAAGAAGCACTTCAAAGTCTGCCAAATTGGAACAGCAGACAACAGTCTAACTCATCTACAAACCAAGAAAGATTCAATCCATCTAAAAAAAAAGGAAGATTTAATCCATCTCAAAATCAAGTAAGAGGAAAGTACAAGAAGAATATTAACAAAGCTAAGATTCAATGCTGGGAGTGCGGTGAATTTGGTCATCTCTCTTATGATTGTGATACTGTTAAAAAATCTCCTAAGTAAGATGATGCTGATAACAAGGTGAATCTGGTAGAAGAAGAATCTGAAGTTTTGTTAATGGCTTGTCATCCTAGTGAAGAACAAGCACGACAAAAATGGTTTCTAGATACTGGATGTAGTAATCATATGAGTGGATTAAAGGAATTATTTGTTGATTTGGATGAGTCAATAAGAACTGATGTGAAGTTTGGCAACAATGACTTAGTACCAGTAAGTGGAAAAGGGAAAATAGCCATTATTCTGAAGAATGGTGCTCAAGCTTATATAACAGATGTGTTTTATGTTCATGGACTCTACATCAAAATTTGTTGAGTATGGCACAACTTTCTGAGAGAGGATATTCAATGCATATTGAAGGAAGAGTCTGCACAATTCATGATAAAATGAAGAGACTCATTGCAAAGGTACAAATGACCAAAAATTGTTTGTTTCCACTAAATATTAAATACAATGATGAACAATGTTATAGTTGTTCTATGGATGATGATACTTGGCTATGGCATAGAAGATTGGGGCATGTAAACTTTGATAGTTTGCAACTACTTGAGAAGAAGGAGATGGTCTCAGGATTATCAAACATAAATCTTCCTAAAAACAAGTGTGAAGACTGTATATTTGGGAAGCAACATAGAGACCCTTTTACAGCTGGGAAATCTATAAGATTTGAAGAACATTTGGGATTAGTTCATTCTGATCTATGTGGACCAATTGAAGAAATCTTTAGAGGTGGTAACAGGTATTTCATCACTTTTATGACTTTAGTAGAAAAAATTAGGTTTACTTGATGAAACAAAAGAGTGATGCTTTTGAATATTTCAAGAAGTTCAAAACTTATGTTGAGAATCAAGTTGGTACTAAGATCAAAATACTTAGAAAAGATAGAGGTACTGAGTATATTGCAGTTAACAACTTTTTGAAAGACAATGGAATTGAGCATCAAGTCACATCAAGATACACACCACAACAAAATGGTGTGGCAGAAAGGAAAAATAGGACTATCATGGAAATGGTTAGAACCATGAGAAGAGCTAAAGGATTTCCAAAAGAATTTTGTGGAGAAGTGGTTTCTTGTGCAGTATATATATTAAATAGCTGTCCAACTAGGATCCTATTTGAGAAAACTCCATAAGAAAAGTGGACAAGAAGAAGACCAAGTATTAGACATATGAAAATATTTGGGTGCGTAGCATACTCTCATATTCCATATCAGATTAGGAAGAAGCTTGATGACAAGAGTGAAAAGTGCATATTTGTGGGATATAGTAGTGAAACAAAAGGATATAAGCTATTTAATCCCACAACAAACAAGAATATTGTGAGCAGAGATGTGATTTTTGATGAACAGTCAATGGGATTGGAATGAGAAAGCTGCATCAACAATAAATACATCAATTCTAGTTGATATTCAAGAAGAGAATGCACAAGTAAATACTGAAGTTGTGTTTCCAGAACCAACACAATCTACCACATCCGCTGCTGAAACTCAAGAAAGGGTGACAAGACCATCTCGAAATCGTGTCTTACCAGCACGTTTACAAGATTGTATTATCAACAGGGATAGTTCCAATATTGATGAAGAATTGATCAATTTTTCACTTTTTGGTGATTGTGATCATGTGACTTATGATGAAGATTCACAAGATCACGGGTGGATACAGGCTATGAATGAAGAAAGTCATGCAATAGAGAAGAACAATACTTGGGAGCTTACAATACTTCCTGAAGATAAGAAGGAAATAGCTGTAAAATGGGTATTTAAGACTAAATTCAAACCCAATGGAGAATTTGAAAGATTGAAGGCCAGATTAGTGGTTAAGGGATACAAACAACAACCTGGCATTGATTACTTTGAAGTATTTGCTCATGTGGCTAGACATGATACTGATAGACGCATTTATGTGTCTAATATATCTCTATTGTATATAGTGTTAGTGCTTGATTCTATACTTATTTGGTTATTTTATTTATTTGTAGCTGTTTTTAGAAGAATAAGGATTTGCGGCGAAATTAGCTGAAAATGCGGCGTTTGGACCTCCGTTGATAGAGTGCCGGAAGCGCCCCAGAAGTGTACCGGAAGTACCCCAGAAATACTCCGGAGGAACCCCGAAAAAAGTGCGGAAAATGCCCCAGAGGACACTTGCTATACGGACCCTTGATTTTGGATAAGGGGTAACCTAATTACTAAGGGGTGACCTATTTCCAGGCAGCTGCTAAAGGGAGAACAGCACAGGATAAGGGCACCCACCTTCTTCTCAAATATTAGAATTTGGCGGGAAAGAACTTGGTAGCGTCTGGCAGATTTTGGTTCGATTATTGGAGGAGTTTTAATGCGATTAAACACCGGAAATCAGTTGGGATAATCCTTTTAGACCTAAACAGACCCTATGCAAGTGATTGGGTGATCGAATTGGGCTGGAATGGCCGGGAGAAGTAATCAAAGTTCAAACAGGACACGTACTTTCTGTTCAAGTTTCAAAGATTTGTGAGAGATATTTGGGAGAGTTTGACGCTGGAAAGTAATGTATTTAGTCTTGTTCACGTCTTAAGAAGAGTTTGGTACCTATTTTATAGCTATAGGACGCGTACAAAGCAACAGAAAAGAGATTATTCTCTCAACTGCTCGAGAAGAAAAAAAGAGAAATACTCTCGGATTTAGTCGAGATTTATGGATCTGTTGGGCTATATAAGTGTTGGTTTACATCAAAGAAAAGTTTGGAGAAAAAGAGAGAGTTCAGAGCCAAACAAAGAACAAAAATCATACCTGCTGCTGCTGCTCGAGGAGGAAGACGAAGAAGGAAGAACGGACTCGCAGAGTCAGTCGTTTTTCCACAGTGCTTACAGCGAAAGAAAACTGTCGTTTATCTACAGCATACGATTTGTATCGTTCTTTCCAGCAGCTTACACCCTTTGTAACAGTGACGCTGTAACACTTCTACAGCGTTGCTAATTCCTATTTCATCAATAAAACTATTTTGCATGAATTTATCTTGTGAGTGTGTTTTTGGGATGAGGAGCTAAACCCTTAGCCGAGACGACGGAGGAAGCCATTGGCAAATTTATTGGTATAATTCTAATTTTTCTATTTATTTGCAATATATTATTTAATTATTTGCATGAATTGATTGAATTAATGTTTTTATTGAATAATTGTGAATTGACTTGATGACGCATGCTGGGTTTTAATAACTTTTGATGTTTCATACTTCTTAATTACAATTATTACTTCAAAAACATTTGAGGCAAATATTAGAATTGATTTTAAAGATAAATTGCATAAAACTATTTAGAGTTTACTATTTATTGGTCATTGGTGGAATCCTAGTCTTTAATTTTCTCTAAACTTGAATTATTTTTTTATTCCTTTTAAATTAAATCTAAAAAAATTGTTTTCTTCACAAGTCTGAAAAGACCCCTTTTTACCACTACACTACAATCACTTTTGATAAACCATCAAATTTTTGGCGCCGCCGACGCGGACCTTGTTTAGTTAGCATTTTTTTGATTTTTTTTTTTTTTTATTTTTGTTCTTCTTTACGTTTTTGTTTTTTTTTTTTTCCTTGCAGATTTTTTTGGAGCGACAATTTGCCAAAGCTTGTGGTGATTTACTTAAAGTTTGGGAGCGAAAAGCAAAGCTAAAGGAGCGAAAGAAGAAGATTTTCTTTATTTTGTAAAAGAGTTTTTTTTTTTTTTTTTTTTTTTCTTTTCTTTTTTTTTTTTTTTTTTTTTTTTTTTTTGGGACATTTTTATTTTATTTTTAAACCCTACGGAAGGGTACCCTTAAATATAAACTGTTTGCAGGGAAGGACGACGATTACGATATCGTCTCGGCCCCTCGGTTCGCACACGGCATAGGAGTCGTGGCCCGAGTCGACTTCAGCGGTTCTTCGCCCGTCTGGTACGGGAGGTAAAATTCTAAACACCCGCGAATCTCCTGCAAGCGGGTTACTGGACTCCTTAAGGTGAATATATGCTGAGGACTTGAATATGGACTGTTTTTAAATTCCTAGTAAAGGGCAAGGACTGGACCATATAAGATAAGGGTTCGGATTTCATCACCGCTCCCTTCTTGCCCGCCTTAGGAAAACGAAACCTAAAGCGAACCTAAGCCTAAAATTTGGACTAGAAAGAGACCTATAGGGTATCGAGCTTAACAGGACAATCATTCGAAAAATATTGGTTACTCTTTTAAGCACACCTCGAAGTTCTTGACGGTTTCTGCGAGTTGAATGCGTGACTGCGCCGCATTGGATCGGTGAGGTTTTGGGTATCAAAGCTCCACTGAGCTTCCCTCGCCTCGATTCAACTTGCTTTAACTCGGATTGATTCCAGAGGGGTTTGCTCAAATTGTAACGAATTCCCTTTCGAAGGATTAGAAGCTGGTCTAGAAACAATCTAAGTGGAGCCATCATGCTTGTTGTTTGCTAGAAATCTTTAGGTTTGCTGTGGTAAAGTCGAGTCAGCCTGCTGTGTGTTTGCTAGAACCTTCCTGTTAGGATTTTTTTTATTTCTTTTTGAATTCTTTTTAGTGTATGCCCGATTTTGTTAGGGCTTGGAAAAGAGATACTCTAGGTCGATTGATTAGCGAAAAACCTAGTAGTTCTTCTGATTTAAGCAGGGAGCTCGAAGATTCTTCTTTTGAGAGCCCTGTTTTTGGAAACTTCTGTTTTGAGAATCTGTCTCTTTGTGAGGATAGTACCCCTAGTACTTCTGTTGTGCCAGCGATGGCAACTTTGAAAGATTACATGTTCCCAACTAGGACCAACCGAGCTTCATGCATTAAATTGCCAGCCACTACGGCTAATTTTGAGATAAAACCTAGTATTCTTCAAATGATCCCTATATTCTTAGGAAAAGATGATGAGAACCCTTATTTTCATATTAGGGACTTTGAGGAAATCTGTGGGACAATTAGGATAAAGGACCTTACTGATGAAGTCTTGAAACTTAAAATGTTTCCCTTTTCCTTGAGAGTTAAAGCCAAGACCTGGCTTAACAACCTACCGTCTGAATCCATAGAAACATGGCAGGAACTTATCGCTGCCTTCTATATGAAATTCTACCCTAAGCATAAAACTGCAGCTGTTAGGCAGAAAATTAGTGCTAGTGTGCAACAAGAGGGAGAGTCTCTTTATAGGTTTTTAGAGCGATTCAATGATCTCCTATCTCAGTGTCCTCACCATGGATTTGATAATATGAAACTTGTACAGATTATTTATGATGGTTTAGACTATTCGACCAAAGCCATGGTTGAGTCTATGTGCTGGTGAGTTCACTAGTAAAAATGCTGATGATGCTTTTACCTTCTTAGGAGCTATCGCTGAAAAATCCCAACAGTGGGAATCTTGTGTTGAACCCCCTAAAAGACTCTTGGTCAATAGAAGTAGCACCAATATGGTAGATACGAGTTTTGCGTCAGATGCTAAGTTTGCTGCTTTATCAGAAGGTTAGAAGCTTTGGAAATGGGTCAGACTAAAAATAGGTCCCTTGTTGAACCTAATAGAGCCTCTCAAGTCTCTAGTTGTGGAATAGAGCCCGATAATTCTTTTGGGAAGGTCAGGTTAGTGAAGAGCAAGCCCATGCTGTCTATAACAACTCTAGGTTTGAGAACCGTCAGAAGTTTGACCCATACTCAGAAACCTACAACCCTGGTTGGAGAAACCATCCTAATTTCTCTTGGTCTAAGGGCCAGAATCAAGGCCAGTCTAGCAATTCTCAGCCTCCCCCAGGTTTTGGTTTTAAGAACTCTTCAGGTCAAACCCAGTTTCAGAACACTTCCGAGAAAAAGATCTCTACCTTAGAGGAAGCTATCACTATGTTAGTAAGTAACCATGACATGCTATCAAAGAACCACATGAGCTTTCAACAAGAAACTAGGCAGGAATTGAAGAATACTTCCCAGAGTCTTGCCAAGTTAGAACTTCAAGTAGGACAAATAGCTAAGTTTATAAGTGAGAGAGAGGATGGAAGGTTCCCTAGTCAACTGATCCTAACCCTAGAGGAGAGAAATCGTACAATCATGTGAATGCTGTCACAACCCTAAGAAGTGGAAAGAAAGTTGACAACAAGGTCGCCATGCCTGATAGTGAACATGCTGTAGTTCACCCTGCTGAGCCAGAAAATGAGGAGACTGATAGAGTCTCCAAAGAGACCAATGAGGGTCCTGTTGAGCCTCACTTTGTTCCCAGAGCCCCGTTTCCCCAGCTGCTAGTTCCGACTAAGAGGGAGTCCAACTTTAATGATATATTGGAGGTTTTTAAGCAGGTTAATATCAACCTTCCATTATTAGATGCAATTAGGCAGATTCCCTCTTATGCCAAGTTCCTTAAGGACTTGTGTACGCGAAAGCGTAAGCTCAGTGTCCAGAAGAAAGCCTTCATAGCTAGTCATGTGAGTTCTATTATTCAGAATACCACTACTCCTAAGTATAAAGACCCAGGGTCCCCTACCATTTCTTGTACAATAGGTAAGTACCGTGTTGAGAAAGCGTTGCTTGACTTAGGAGCCAGTGTGAACTTACTGCCATACCATGTGTACCTTAAGCTAGGACTTGGTGAGATGAAACCTACCCAGATAACACTCCAGTTAGCTGATAGGTCCGTTAAAATCCCTCGTGGTGTGATCGAGGATGTTCTTATTGAGGTCGACAAGTTTATTTATCCAGTGGATTTCGTGGTCCTAGATACCCAACCTGTCCCCGACCCAGAGAACCAAATACCTGTGATTTTAGGTCGCCCATTCTTAGCTACGTCTAATGCGATCATAAACTGTCGAAATGGTATTATGAATCTATTTTGGTAATATGACTATTGAGCTGAATATTTTAATGTAAACAAGCTACATTCTGAGCTAGATAGCACATGTATTGAAGAGGTGAACATGATAGGAACCTTAGTTCAGGAGTCATTACCAAACATCGTACCGGAAAATACATTGGAGAGTTGTTTATCCCATTTTAGCCTGGATTTCGACGATGATAGTAACATTGAACAAGTAAATGCTCTGTTGGATTCTGTTCCTATGTTAGATATTGATATATGGAAAGATAGGTTCGAACCATTACTAGCTTCTGAGTCTATCTTAATACCTTATTTAAAAGAGCCTCCTGAGTTGGAGTCTAATTATACATTTTTAGGCCCACCCGAGTCTTTCCCTGTGATTATAGCCTCCGATTTGGATAGTGATCAGGAAAGTAGTCCAGAGACCGTGCTTCAAGAAAATAAGGAAGCCTTAGAGTGGACCATAGAAGATATGAAGCAAGCTGAGGATGAACCACCTGATTATGACTTAGAGAAAGCAATTGACCTTTTTCAAGAACTCGATGGTCTAGAAATTAGGAACATTGTGACTAGTCATTGTAGAGGCACCCAAAATTCTAAGTTTGGGGGTAGAGATTGTCAATTATCCCCAATAGAAGTCCCTAACTTGGGACTCAAGCCTAGTGCATCTGAGGTATTCCATGAGTATTCAGACTCCACAACCGATCCTCCTGATAATGTCCAGGAAAAATCCATATTAGAGACCCGTTTTTCGGATAAAGCTGTTTGCCGAGACACTCATATGAAGCCCAAGTGGTCACCCGAGATAAATCCAGTTGTCTTGCGAGAAACTTTAGATCAGGTTGTGCTCTATCTGCTCATTTTTCTAATCTTGAGCATTTGTCTCCTATTCGTGGCAGTTCTATTTGGTCTTATGGACCCACAATTGTTTCGACTATTGGTATACGACTTTGGAAGGTAAAATTTTTTGAGGTATTTGATGTCTAGCTAATGACTATAAATTTAGCGTTTCCTGGGAGGCTCCCGCGTTCATGTGATACGGTAATATCCTTCCTTATTTCTTTTCCCTCCAGTGGTAATAGTTTCTCCTTGTTCATGCTTTTTTTTCATCCTTAGAACATTGAGGACAATGTAAGATTTAAGTTTGGGGGTGGGGAAGAAACACTTTTTGTTATCTTTTAGTTGCAATAAATAAATAAACTCCAGAGCCTAGAAATTTATGCCTATTGAGGACTGCACTAACTAATCTAAGTGGATGGAAGCATTTTGATTGTAGGAGTTTGAGGAACCAATCTGATTAGATGGAAACATCTAAAAGAGTCTATTCATAAAAGCACAGAGCTCAGGTGTTAGAAATAACATGATAGTTTCACCATATCTCGTTGAGTCCTTTTCACTTCTATTTTTATTTTATTTTGTTTTTAAACTATGTTTCTCTAAGTGATAGGTGGGGCCCACGATTCAAGTTGTTACCAATGCTAGGGTGAATTAGAGTGATTGAGATACCATGAAAAAAAAAAAAAAAAATTGAAAAAAAAAAAAAAAAAAGATGAAAAAAAAAAAATGGTAGTTACCAAAAAAAAAAGAAAAAAAAAAAAAAAAAAAAAAAAAAAAAAAAAAAAAAAAAAAAAAATTGAGACCAGACCATTTGACCAAAAGGAATAAATTCAATAAAGTCGACCACTGGTACCCTTGTATATGCCAGTTGTGTTGACCTAGAGTTAGGTTATCGACCACTGGTACCCTTGTATATGCCAGTGTGTTGATATTAGTCAGACTAGTATCTCAATCCATTAGGATAGGTTCATTTTGGCGGAGGCCTTCAGACAGATATGGGAAACGCCGTTCACTTAGTAAACATCAAAACCATCTATGTTTTTCTATATCCATCTCTTAATCTTTCCATGTGATTAGTTTGACTCCGAATATGATGTCCATAGTGCAACTATCTGAGTAGAGCTCTGTCACTTTATATGAATTTTAGTATGCTTGAGTGCAAACTCGTGTACAGCAATTGGAATTTCGCATCAGGGTACTTCTTCCTGTAGTCAATAAGTATGCCAACCAAGGAGATTCTTTAGTGCATTCCAAGGTTCTGCGTAGATAGCTAAGGTCTGGAGTACAGGTTTTGTGGGTATATCTCTGGTAAGCCCTCCCGAGACTATAACTCGGCCACTAGGGCCACCTAGGGGTTTAAAGGCTTATTGCATACGCTAAATGCAATCGACGAGGCCTGCGACAGTGAGTTAGGATTTTATTTTGTAGTTTTGATTTGCTCGAGGACTAGCAAATAATAAGTTTGGGGGTATTTGATAGACGCATTTATGTGTCTAATATCTCTTTGTATATAGTGTTAGTGCTTGATTCTATACTTATTTGGTTATTTTATTTATTTGTAGTGTTTTTAGAAGAATAAGGATTTGCGGCGAATTAGCTGAAAATGCGGCGTTTGGACCTCCGTTGATAGAGTGCCGGAAGCGCCCAGAAGTGTACCGGAAGTACCCCAGAAATACTCCGGAGGAACCCCGAAAAAAGTGCGGAAAATGCCCCAGAGGACACTTGCTATACGGACCCTTGATTTTGGATAAGGGGTAACCTAATTACTAAGGGGTGACCTATTTCCAGGCAGCTGCTAAAGGGAGAACAGCACAGGATAAGGGCACCCACCTTCTTCTCAAATATTAGAATTTGGCGGGAAAGAACTTGGTAGCGTCTGGCAGATTTTGGTTCGATTATTGGAGGAGTTTTAATGCGATTAAACACCGGAAATCGGTTGGGATAATCCTTTTAGACCTAAACAGACCCTATGCAAGTGATTGGGCTGATCGAATTGGGCTGGAATGGCCGGGAGAAGTAATCAAAGTTCAAACAGGACACGTACTTTCTGTTCAAGTTTCAAAGATTTGTGAGAGATATTTGGGAGAGTTTGACGCTGGAAAGTAATGTATTTAGTCTTGTTCACGTCTTAAGAAGAGTTTGGTACCTATTTTATAGCTATAGGACGCGTACAAAGCAACAGAAAAGAGATTATTCTCTCAACTGCTCGAGAAGAAAAAAAGAGAAATACTCTCGGATTTAGTCGAGATTTATGGATCTGTTGGGCTATATAAGTGTTGGTTTACATCAAAGAAAAGTTTGGAGAAAAAGAGGAGAGAGTTCAGAGCCGAAACAAAGAACAAAAATCATACCTGCTGCTGCTGCTCGAGGAGGAAGACGAAGAAGGAAGAACGGACTCGCAGAGTCAGTCGTTTTTCCACAGTGCTTACAGCGAAAGAAAACTGTCGTTTATCTACAGCATACGATTTGTATCGTTCTTTCCAGCAGCTTACACCCTTTGTAACAGTGACGCTGTAACACTTCTACAGCGTTGCTAATTCCTATTTCATCAATAAAAACACCTATTTTGGCCATGAATTTATCTTGTGAGTGTGTTTTTGGGATGAGGAGCTAAACCCATTAGCCGAGACGACGGAGGAAGCCATTGGCACAGATTTATTGGTATAATTCTAATTTTTCTATTTATTTGCAATATTATTATTTAATTATTTGCATGAATTGAGTTTGAATTAATGGTTTTTATTGAATAATTGTGAATTGACTTGATGCGGCATGCTGGGTTTTAATAACTTTTGATGTTTCATACTTCTTAATTACAATTATTACTTCAAAAACATATTTGAGGCAAATATTAGAATTGATTTTAAAGATAGAATTGCATAAAAACTATTTAGAGTTTACTATTTATTTGGTCATTGGTGGAATCCTAGTCTTGGTAATTTTCTCTAAACTTGAATTATTTTGTTTATTTTCCTTTTTAAATTAAATCTAAAAAAATTTGTTTTCTTCACAAGTCTGAAAAGACCCCTTTTTACCACTACAACTACAATCACTTTTGATAAACCATCAGATACTGTTAGAATGGTTGTTGCATTGGCAGCACAATATAAGTGGAGTATATTTCAAATGGATGTGAAATCTTCTTTCTTAAATGGAATACTTGAGGTGGAAGTCTATGTAGAGCAACCTGCTGGATATATTTTGGAAGGAAAGGAAGATCAAGAGTATAAACTCAAAAAAGCTCTTTATGGTCTGAAGCAAGCACCAAGAGCATGGTACACTAGAATTGGTGAATATTTTATGGATGCTGGATTTGAAAAATGTCCATTTGAGCACACTTTATATGTGAGATTTGGATGTGAAGATGGTTTTCTTATTGTTTGTCTATATGTGGATGATCTCATATTCACAGGAAACAATATGCAAATGATTGATGAATTCAGGGAGGGTATGATTCAACAGTTTGAAATGAAAGATTTGGGTAAGATGTCTTACTTCCTTGGGATAAAATTTCTACAGACTGCTGACGGAATTTTTGTTTCTCAACAAAAATATGCAAAGGATATCTTGAAACGATTTAACATGAGCAACTGCAAACCAATTCTAACTCCAGTAGAAGGAAGATTAAAGTTAGTAAAAGAAGGAGGAGGAGAGCTTGTTGATCCAATCTTGTATAAGAGGTTAGTTGGTAGTCTAAGATACCTAACTGCTACAAGACCAGATATAGTATATGGAGTTGGAATAATTAGTCGTTTTATGGGATCTCCTAGACAGTCTCATTTGCAAGCAGCAAAATACATATTGCGTTATCTTAGTGGCACTATGGACTTAGGGATGTTTTATACATGTAGTATATGGTACATCATCTGAAGAATCTGAGTTGATTGGATATACATATAGCGACTGGGCTGGAGATATTGAAGATAGAAGAAGTACTTCAGGGTATGGTTTTTATATTGGATCAAGTTTCTTTAGTTGTTCATCCAAGAAACAACAGGTGGTTGCTCTTTCCACAGCTGAAGCTGAGTATATGGCTGTTGCATCTTGTGCTTCTCATACAGTATGGTTGAGAAGAATGTTAGATTTTTTGAGTCATAAACATTTGGTCCCTACAAAGATAGTGGGTGACAAAAACTCAACAATTGCTCTAACCAAAAATCTAGTTTTCCATGGAAGAAGCAAGCATATTGATATTAAGTATCATTATATTCGGGAACTGGTGACAAATAAAGAGATTATTTTGAGTTTCTGCAGAAGTGAAGATCAGATTGCTGATATTTTTACAAAAGCTTTGAAGGCTGAAACTTTTGTAAACTTAAGAGATATGGTGGGAATGACAAGTTTACAGAGTCTTGGATTGAGGGAGGCTGTTAGAAATTGAGTTCAATCAATACTATGTGGTCTTTGAACTATAACAGGAAAGTGTGAGTCTGTTCAAGAAAGAACTAGAATGTTCCATCAGTTTTACTTGCATAAGAAGTTTTTTGGTTTGCTTGGTTAGTACGTATTTCCTTTATTAGGAGTTTAGTATTTTTGGAATTGTTGTAGGCGGTTTGGTTTATTATAAGTACTGTCTTTGAGTCATTGAGTATTGTAAGTGTAAGCACAACTTCTTAATAGAGTTTCTTGGCTTCAACATTGTTCTTGAGTTCCGATCAAAGTTTTCTCTGTGTTATTGTATGCTGCATTTTTTTCTTGATCAGTAGGAAGAAGTTTGGGTTCAACACCTACTCCTCCAAGTACATAGTCTAGTTGTGTTGCACGAAAATCTACAACTACACCCTTATAATATTCAGTAAATGAATCACAACCCTTATGATCTACTCCGCAAGGAATGTTTCAACTATGCGGTGATGCCATTTGTATTCTCTGCGAGTTCTGTGAGTTCTCTGTTTGCATGACGGGGGTAGGGCTTTCTACTCTTCCTGTTCTTGCAGATGACTACATTCCTGAGGATTACAGGTGACTTTTCTCAGATTAAGAAGGATTCTCGCAAGAGGAAATCTTCACGTGCTAAAAATGTTTTTCAGCCTGTCTTGATGGATCGCGAGTTTATGTTCCGCTAAATTTATGCAGATGGTACAATTTCCAACCTAGTCTAAGACACGCTTAAACGAATGGAATCGGATTTCTGGCTCCCAAAGCTGTGGTTGCAATCTAAGCAAGCATGACACTCAAAAAATAATGAAATCTGGTAAAAAATGGTATTTGCTTACATTTTCATCCAAGTTTTATTACATAGTCATCTCGTACATAATCCACCATAATCAGCTATGAACTTTTACACTTACATGAAAGTTTCATAAGACAATCCCCCTCTAAGAACAAATACTCGTCCCAATGGGAGTATCCTATACAAAATTGAATGGCCAAAGCAGAATAACACATGGGGTAAGAATCCGAGAAAGATTTAAGAACCTAGTGACGGAAATAAAAACTAAAAAAAGAAAAGGGTCACCTTAAGGAAGCCGAGATAAAGAAGCTTTCTTCCGAGGGATGAGGATCACCATATCTGTCAATGATTGATCAACCTTCTTTTGAGATGCCATGTGTCAGTAATAGGATATATGATGATTAAATCCCATTATTAGGTTTGAGTCTATATAAGACCTAGCCTCCATTGTTGGAAACAAAAATTGTTAAAGGATTCTTACCAGATCCCCAACCAAAATTAAGATCTGTTACATTGACACCATCGCCATCATGTCATAACGTCCATTCAACAGTCCCTGAACATCAAAACTATGAAAGCGGTCACCAAAAGTTTCTTCTCTGATAGAAAAAATATTATCACTAAAACATGCATAAGAAACAAAAATATTAATGCATTTCAACATAAACACACCATTGAATCAAATAATACCCTGCACCCTTTACCCTACAGATAGTATAAAAAAATAATCCTTGTACATTGCAATTTTTGTTTCATATTCTCGAATCTATGCCTAAGTCTGGTTTCTGTTGATCCGTTATAGACACATGGCAATAAATTTCTTGCACCAATAATCAAATTAGGCTTAACTTATGGTGTGGAATTGCAGACGTAGACTTTACCGGGAAAAGTGATACCTGCTAGATTTTCACTGATAGATTAATACAGGGAAAAAAATATGAAAAAACACAAACGTACACTTCTGTAGAAGTGTACTTTCATAGCTATTTCTAGGCTCAACAAAAATGAAATCTGTAAAAATGAAATCTGTTCACATTTTAAACCCAAGAATATCAACCATGGTATTCCGGTGCGTGCAATGCTCAACAAAAATGAAATCTGTAAAAGTAAGATTTAAGCTTAACATAAGATGTTCACATGTTTACAATGACTCAAAAAAAAAAATATTTTCAAATATTTAAAAGAATTCCTTTATTTACTATCCTTGTGCTTATAGTTTCTAACCACACTGATATCTTGATAAGGTTATTACAGTAATGACATCAAACTACAGAGAACTTAGCGATATTCTAAGCTTTTAAGTTACTAAGATTTCATCCTGATTATAAGCTTTACTATACCTAATCACAGAAACCAATGCTAATATAACAACAACTACGGCTAATTTAGGAAATTGTCTCCAATGATTAAGTTCATTAAATACACTTAATGGATTTTTTTTGTTTTCAGAATTAAGAGCTAACCAATCACTTGTTACAAGTACATGATGTGCTGACCTTGTTTGATAATATGCTGAAGTTTTTGAGTTTTCAGCCATCAGATTTGATGCTGATGATGATGAATCATAGGGTGGTTGCTTCTGAAAATCAAACATATTGTTAATAACAAAGAAACTAAAGAATGTCAAACATTGAAACCACCAACAAAAAAAAATCTACAGAATTTGTTATCAATTCTGCAAAGTTAAGAGTAGAAAGTACTGATTATTCGTCAGAATGAAGCTGGTTGTTCTCAGCTAATAAATGACAACAAAAATTTACCAACCAAAAACCTGTAAACACCAACATTCGAACAAAAACTGTGAAGCAAGGGAAAACTGTGACCTTGGAATAATAGTAGAAAACCAACAAAATCAAAAGACCCTACAAAATCAACAAACCATGATCAACAAACATATAAAGTTGAAGCAACCAATCAGAAGAAGCAAAAAACAATTTCAGAATTGAGTTTAGAAGAAAGAACGGATTGAAGTGATTGTATCTGAGAACCCAAACTGAATTTATTAAATTACAACTAATACATACGGAAAACATCAACCTAAACAGATGATAATCAAGAGAAGCAACGAAAACTCAAAGGATAAATTTCTAGGGTTATATATTTTACCTTTTTGTTATCCGGCCCATTCCTCTTCATCATCTTTCTGATTCGATTTTGCCACATAAACCACAAAATCAAATAACCCTGAAAACATCAGCTGTCAAAACCTAGAGAATACATAAGTGGAGATGATCCTAAATAGATGCAACTGATTGCTAGATGCAAAAAAGACCTTTCCCAGCAACCAATAATGATCTTAATGGAACAATAAGATGCTCTTTTTGACATCACAAGTTTTCTTGCCTCCAATTTTTGCTTCATGACTTCTAACTAATTCAACGTATAAATAATTCATCTATCACCTGATCACTATAATCAACGAATAATCAATCAAGATAAAACCCTAATTTGGAACTATTATTTAGACTACCACAATAATAAGTACCTGAATGGGTGATTCAAGATTTTCCTAAAGCATATTGATGAGTCCAAAACTCGTCGATCAAGCATCGATGGGAAATCAGAGTGAAATAATCAGATGAGAAGGAAGACTTTCAGACAAGAAGCAAGACGAAATACTAGAATTCAGAGAGAAGCATCAGACACAAGAGGTTCCATTGATCCATCTCCTCATGGATAATCTTATTACATATTCAGATTACATATATATAACAATCCTAGAAACAACTACCCATACAAGTACCCAATAAACTGTTGACAGATAGACCCAAATCAACCAACCAAGTAACTACAAAAGACTTCTCGTTCATATCCTTTACAGATTGTACGGTCGTATCACATATACTTATTTTCTTTTAGTTTTTTTACAAAGAAGTTTTTTTCCGAAGAAAAAGAGAGATTCGATAACCTAGCCTGCAATTCATCACTTTCATGTCTCCCTTTGAAGAATGCTTTTCTTTGCTCAGCGAGGCTAAACAGGAAACTGGAGAGTGTTTGATAAAATTAGGTTTCACACGACGAATTCGCACCCACCCCATATTTCTTTCACCGATACCCCAAATTTTAACCTTACCGAGATTTTCCCAGCCGTCGAAGTCAAATTCCATCCGGATGATCCCGATCGCCGAATGACAATTTTCGGTTAATCCTGTCCACTCCTTGACTCTTTGATCAAGGAGACAAACACCACATTTTTTTATAACAATGATGACCCTAAATTTACCCACACTTATGTGTTCTCGAGTTTAATAAGTGTGGCCCGCTATCATTTCTGGCCGTCCAAGTCAAACGAAATCCGGACGATCTCGATCGCGGGATGACAATTTTCCGTGAATCCTGTCCACTCTTTGACTTTTTGATCAAGGAGACAAAATATACTTTTTTTTTTCATAACAATGATAGTTAAACTCTGTCATTAAATTTTGGAGCCCGTTCTAAACACACAAACTTGGCAAGCTAGTAACATATGTAAAAAATAATTTATCAGTTATAAGTGGAGCTAGGATTGCAAAAAAGGGGATTGAGAGAAAATACACCACAAAATAAAAAGACGCGGAAAATAAAATAATCCATTCCACGTCAAGGATTGTGATACGGTCACCTAATATAATTTGAGTTCTAAGTATTCAAGTTTTCGGCTGTGCCTTCATATCAACAATTCAAGCTTATCACTCATAGCACTATAGCAGTAGTTAGAGGTGTAAATTGGGCTGCGCCAGCACGAGCACGGCCCATCCTAGCACGTTAAAATTTGATTCCAGCCCAGCGCAACACGTGATTTAGCCCAGCACGGCCAAGCACGTTAGTTTCGTAGCGCTGTGCTGGGTTAGCCTAACCGGCACAGTAGCAAAGCACAACACGCGACATGGATAAGCACGTGGCACAACCCAGCATAACACGTTAAAAAAGCATGTCATAGATGCACAAGTACACCATATAACAAGACATAATACATCACATTTTGTGTATATTTCACAAAAGAGTCTTTATTCTAGCTAGTTTTTGACATTTTATGTTGGATTATCTTTATAACAACACATATAATACCTAAATATTTGGAAAATATATTCCAATATCGTTGTTATAGTTACCTATATTTGACTAAAACATTTACTTTAAATAAAATTTATTCTATTTTATATTTGATGGGCTTATTTCTTATTATTGAATAAACTTGTTAATTTTACTTGAAAGAATTCCTGAAATAATTTCTAATGATATGTTATCTATTCAGATTCTCGTGATAATGTCTGACTTAATGTATACCATTAAGTGATTTTAAATTGCTTATAGCACGTGTGCTAGCACGGCACAATACGACACAACACATTTATTGGTGTGTTGTGCTTGTGGGTTGTGTTGCGCCTAGCTTTTGACTAGTATAGCACAGCACGGCACAAAACGTTTAAATCATTGGCACAACACAACACAACACATTACACGTGAACCAAGCGACTTCATGTGCCGGGATGTGCCGGTCGGCACGTTTTACACCTCTAGCAGTAGTATATTTCCATTTTGTGCTCGTCATACTATGCGAATGAGAAATTCAGAAACAAGTTCAGTTACTTGGTCTTGGGGTGCAAAACTATTTCTTTTTGGGCTTGCAAAATCATAAGCCTGGTGAAGACTTTAGGCATCCAAGGCGTGTGCAATTGCACAGCACACCCCCGCCCCGCCCCTGCAAGGCAAGTAGTCAAGTTGCCTTTTTGTTTTTTGCTTTTTTTTGGTAGGATACCAGAAACTCATAAAGGAAATCTACAAGGGGATATGATTATATTTGAACTGCGTTAGTCCATACGTTCCCATTGGCTAACTTTGACCCCTGATCTGTACTGAAGCAGATATTTGATATGTTGTCAGTTCGAAACCAAACATCTGTACATACAACAAAAGTTTTTCTTCATGGCTTAGAAATCGCCAACTAGGCAACAAGAATCAGACTCTAAATCGGTTTCAGCCAATGAAATTACACTTTAAGATCTCTTATCCAAAAGTCCTCACCATTTTAAATCTCTTATTTAAACACCGCAACAGCAAGAAGTACCACAGACATCATCTATCTTGCAATCACTTAATTTTATTTAAGTTTTTAGCACTTCAATCTGCTCATAATCCAGTACTTAGCAATGGCAGCCTCTACAATGGCTCTCTCTTCACCCACATTTGCCGGCAAGGCACTTGTTCCTTCCAGCTCTGAAGTTTTCGGTGAAGGAAGAATCTCCATGAGAAAAACCGCCTCAAAGCCTAAAACCGTTTCAGCTAGTCCATGGTACGGTCCGGACCGTGTTAAGTACTTGGGACCATTCTCTGGTGAATCTCCATCATACTTAACTGGTGAATTCGCCGGTGATTACGGTTGGGACACCGCGGGCTTTCTGCTGACCCAGAAACCTTTGCCAAGAACCGTGAGCTCGAGGTTATTCACTGCAGATGGGCTATGTTGGGAGCTCTTGGATGTGTTTTCCCCGAATTGTTAGCTCGCAACGGTGTTAAATTCGGTGAAGCCGTCTGGTTCAAGGCCGGTTCACAAATTTTCAGCGAAGGTGGGTTGGACTACTTGGGTAACCCAAGTTTGGTTCATGCTCAGAGCATCCTAGCTATCTGGGCAACACAAGTTATCTTGATGGGAGCAGTTGAAGGTTACAGAGTTGCAGGAGGACCACTAGGTGAGATTGTCGACCCACTTTATCCAGGTGGAAGCTTCGACCCATTAGGCTTAGCTGATGACCCAGAGGCTTTTGCTGAATTGAAGGTGAAGGAGATTAAGAACGGGAGATTAGCTATGTTCTCCATGTTTGGATTCTTTGTTCAAGCAATTGTGACCGGAAAGGGTCCTTTGGAAAACTTGGCTGACCACTTAGCTGATCCCGTCGCCAACAACGCCTGGAACTACGCCACAAACTTCGCCCCAGGCAAATGAATCTGATTATTTGTTAAATCAGATGAAATGAACGTGTTGTCTTTGAATTTGCATTTTTGGAGAATTGTTTGACGTGCGTTTGTACTGTACATTTTATTTAATTTTTTAAGAAATTTCTCTGCACATTGCATTTATCATCAAAAGCTTTCCGGAAGAGACGCTGTCACCATTTGACTTTAAAGGCAATTATATGGTTAAACGCAGATCTCGAAGTTAAAGAATGAATTTCTTTAGACTTTAACTCATTTATTAGCCGTTCTCAAAATGTGAGTTGCATTGCTTGGAGTTTACTTTCTGTGAATACACTTGAGAGATCTGGAGAAAAGATAGCAAGTATGAGCATAGACGACGACAGTGTTGAAGAAGGGGGAATGATAGAGAAAAGCAATCATAATCCTACTCATGAGGATTCATCTTCATCAAAGGTAATGAAATGGGGATTACTCATACTAAGCTGCACATTTAATCTTGTAGGATTTACAGTAGGACCTATACTGAATAGACTCTATGGTGGTAATAAGATGTGGTTTTATATATAGTTGGTTACAAACGGCTGGATTTCCTATACTAATCATTCCACTCGCGGTTATTTATGGCAGACGCGATCGAGATCTACTTAGAACCAACTTCTTTGCATCTCGAAAGCTTTTGTTCTATGCTTCCCTCATAGGCCTAATCTATGGAGTTCTGAACTTTACGTTTTGTTATGGTTTGTTGTATCTTCCTGTATCAACATGGTCTCTCATTTGTACGACCCAACTTGTTTTCACATCCTTTATTTCCTTCATTTGGGTCAAACATAAGTTCACTCCTTACACTGTGAATGCGATTGTAGTGATCATAATTGGTTGTGTACTGCTTGGTATAAGAAGGGCAGGTGACCGTCTCCCTGGTGTTACAAATTCTCAGTACTTGGTGGGTTTCTTTGTAACTTTAGCTTCGGCTGCAACTTTAGGATTCATTCTAGTAAGTACTCAAGTTGCTTATGCTTAGGCCAACCAAGCCATGACGTATCCTATCGTGTTGCAGTTTCTTCTTTGTATGTGCTTCTTTGGTACAGCAAGTTCCTCAATTGGATGTATCATAAGCAAAGATTTCCTGGCGATTCAAAGAGAGGCAAGTGACTTTGGCTTGGGAGCAAAATCGTACTACCTCGTGTTAGTTTTAAATATGGTATTCTGGCAGCTAATGCTTATCGGAAGAGTGGGGATTATATTTTGTACCTCATCTCTCTTTGCTGGAGTCATGAGTACGGTATTTCTTCCCATCTCTCAGATTGCTGCCGTGTTAACGTTTCATGATAGTTTTCCAGCAGAAAAAGAGATGGCCTTGGTTCTAACCCTTTGGGGCTTCACTTCTTACTTCTATGGCTCCTACAAGACGACCAGAAGACAAAAATCGGCAACCATGCGATAATGTAAACCTTGTAGTTCTGCAGAAATAATACCATCATATTCATATTTTCAAGGCATGAAAACAGCCTATACTATATTTTAAGCTTTTTGGTTCACACTGCATTGACTTTTCTGATTTTCTTTAATGTACTTTGTAAATAGAAATATAGACCGACACCTGGGTTGTTTAGGTCTGACTCGTAATCTGAATCGGAATGCGAGTTAGATGTCAGGTTATTTCTTTACTTTTTCTGATGTCTAACCCCAAATCTGAATCGGCTCGTATATCTGACTCGGTGTTATTTTTATTTGTTTGTTTATTTTATTTTTTAAAGGAATAAATAAAATGATTTACATATTGTTTAGATCCAATTGAATAACATTGCTCAACCAGAGAGGAAGATTTAAAACCCATTCTCGACGGATTGGAGAAGCCGTAATAAACTTGATGATCGCATCAACTACATTATTTGTGTCTATGCGAGAGTACTCACAAGACAAAAAAAAAGGGAATATTATTCAAATACCTCTCAAAATACTCCCTTTAAAATATACTCTTATTCATTTTTTTTAACGAAAATGATATATCGCGCCCACTTTTATGCACCCATTTGCACCCAGTATTACGTGGCGCCTCAGTGACAAAGATTTGTTTAATTTTTACTTAAATATTTTTAGAATGTGAAAGGTCTCTCTTTTACGAAGATCTTCCGTCTTACTTCTCTCAGGGAAGACAATAATTTTTTGAGATCCGGTAAAGTTAACCTATTGATTCACTTGAATCAGTATCGAAAGAGGAATTTTGTTCATTTATTCTATTTATGAGTTTGTTCTTTTCTTCTACCATTTAGTCATTGGATCGATTTTCTAGTTAATGTTTCTATAATCTTGTGTTAAGCCATTGAGATGAATTAGTTCAGTAGAAACTGCGTCACCTGCAATAATATGAACAAGCTATTAGTTCTCAATCTAGAACGTGGTTCCAAAACATAGCAGTAGTAGTAACAGGTGAGATTTACCTCTTGAGTATATAATTTGAGGTAAGATATATGTTAAGGATCGAGCAAGAGAGAGGAGAGCATAAACGCGCGGAAGCGTAAAAGACTACATTGATAATAATTCGGTGTATTAATTTTCATGGTTTAATAGCCTATTTATATTGTTCACAAACTTGACTACCACTCAAGGTACTTACCTAAATAAGATCAAACTCTAAACATAGACACTTTTCTAATATAACTCTCACAACTTAATGTGCATATCTCCTAAATATAGACTCTCATATATTATTTCCTAATACCCTCCCTTAAGATGGAGCATGTAGATCACGAATGCCCATCTTGGACCAAAGAAATTTAACTTCGGTTTTTTTTTTTTTTTCTTCCAACGCTTTTGCGAAAAAAAAATCTTCAGATCATAGTTTAAGGACGTTTCGGTCCTCTTCGTAGTTTAAGGACATTTCGGTCCCCTTCGTAGTTTAAGGACATTACGGTCCCATCTTCGTAGTTTAAGGACATTTCGGTCCTCTTCGTAGTTTAAGGACGTTTCGGTCCCCTTCGTAGTTTAAGGACATTGCAGTCCCATTAGTAGTTTTAGAACATACAGGTTCCATCGTAGTTTAAGGACGTTTCGGTCCCCTTCGTTTCTTCGGTAGAATACTTCTTGTACTCTTGGTTTCTTGGTTTCTTCGATAGAATACTTTGTGTATTCTCTCGACAACTCATGGGATTTTAACCTACTATTGTTGTTCTTTTCCTCATCACCTCTTGGTGATTGTTTTTTTTTTTTTTTTTTTTTTTTTTTTCACAACATGAATGTTGTTTCTTCTTCTCTTGTTCCAGTCACGCTTTTGTTGCGAAACCTTCACACTTCTTTTTTTTTTTTTTAAGATTCTCTCACAATCTTTCTCTTGTTATGCTTCTGCCACAAGCAATAACTAACACAAAGTCTGCCACACTTTGTAAGTTTTCCAAGTTTCTCTCACAAACTCTTCAATCACCATGTTTGAGCTTAATATGATACCATCCTCCCTTAAGTTCAAACATAACCACTCAACTTACCTTGTCATTCTGAGTTTCTAAATTCTAGTCAATTTAATCAAACCGTACCAGTCCTTTTTACTGAAATACCTTTGATCCGCCATCAAACTGTACCAATCCTTCTTGACTGCAATACAAGCTTTGATCCTCCATCCTCATTGATTTCGAATTCTTGACTTAACCCTTTGAACCAACCACTCACCTTAACTTCTCAAACTCTTTAACAACTTTCTGCAACGCCTCTAACAGAAAACACTCACACTTTTTCACTGTTATAAAACTTTTGTTAACTGTGACACTTTCTTCTGTTACGTTTCTGTAACTAATTTTCAGTAATCCAATGATCCATTCATCTGTTCACTTCCAGCTTCAACAATCAACACAACAGACTCGACTCAACCGGCTGCAACTCCTCATCACCATTAATCAGTAGAACAACATCATCAGTTTACCATCACGAGTAGCAACGGCTATCAATGGCAGTTGCTATCTATACTCATCTTCTCAACATTTATGTCTCCTTATCAGCGTCATCAGTTCTCACTGCCATGCTCAAGTTCCTCTCATTGATACTGCCAATATCTCAATCTTCATTATCGTGCTGATTTGACAGATAATATCATCATCGTCTAACAGCGACCAAAACCATACAGCTTCGAACCTGAAACTTGTAATCATCTGGATGCGTGTTCTTCTCACTATACCATGTAGTACCCTCGAAACCTAGGGCAGCAATATCAGCATCCATCTCTCTTTCATCTGATATTTCATCCATCATCCAGATTTGTTGCTTTTCCATGTTGTAACCAACAGCGAAATCCCAACTCTGCAATTTGTCCTTCTCAGCTGCAATATCTCGCCCGCCATGTTTTCTTGGCATAAAGCTAGTCATCTCTGTTCTTAGGTAAATGGCAGCAGCTAGCCATCAACCAAAACAGTTATATTCACCATCAGAACAGTAAACATCATCACTGGAAATCAATCTAGGGCAGCAACATCTTTTCCTTCTTTATAAAATTCTCCATCTTGCTCCAAGTTCTTCTTTTCGTCAACAGCACACGAACAAAACACATGAACATGACTTGACAGGTAACAAGTCATGGAGCAGCGACATACCCTAAACAACTCCAACTTGTTTATCACAGCTTCTCGAACCCTGATGAAGACAAAGACCGACAAGCCTTTAAACACTTCTCTCTTCTTCTTTAACTCGTCAGAACTTTGTGCATCTTCTCTTTTAACAAAAACAATTCTCTAACCAAACGCAGCTTCTTCCTTTGTTTTTAAAACTTCAAAACACGGCTTCAAACTTTTTTTTTTTTTAGACTCAAAACCTAAACCCTAAACCGATGAAAAACTTCCCTAACTCTTTCTCCTTCTCCTCTCTCTTCCTCTCACCTCGCTCTGATACCATGTTAAAGTCTGCGGGCATCCAACTCAAAACCAATTGGCAATGAGTGGAAAGGCCCTAATAGATTATAAATTGCAGGATCTTAAATAACCCAACCATATGGGACTAATAATCTCAACAATTTCATATCTGCTGCTCACTAACTATACATTACATGGTTGATTTGTAAGCTATTAATCAATTAATCCATAAGCATTGGCAAAATAAACAATTTTCTTTGCTTTGTTTTTTGCAGAAAAATTTGACTATCAATCTCTTTGGGACTGCCATTAGGCTATATACTCCTTTGCTGGAGCAGGTTATGGTTCTCCCTATCGATGAAAAGCAACCACATAAAGGCACATCTCTTGGTGCATATTCAAAGGGAGATCAATCAGGTAAAATCAAGTCAAACCTCAATTTGATTTAATGGATTTTGTGATGTGTGTTTGTACTTAAGAGAGTTTAGTGGAAGTATGAATGTTGAATAGGATTTTGGATAGACATAATTAGGGATCAGTGTCGGCCCTATATTTTTTGTGGCCTAAAACAAGTTCTTATTTTGTGGCCTCTCGTTAATAATTATATTTAAGAAAAATTGCATTAACAGTGTTCACTAAAAAAACATTAGATTATGCTCGAACGCATTCTCAGTATTTGTTGTTGGAGGGGGGTTTGAGATACTTAACTATGTCTCCCGGTTGCGACTTCTCTAAATCATCGAACCTTCGCTTCTTTTTTAGCTTTATGTTACTAGGTTCATGCTTCCTAGTTACGACTAGAGCCGCAACTCTTCATCTCTTAACTTGCTCGATGTAGAGAAACAAACCAAGGGAGAATCAAGAACGTCACAAATTTACAAATAGCATAAAGAATCTTGACACACCAAACATGGTTAGCTTGGTGAGGGACAAATGATAAGTTATAACTTATAAACGCACACACAAGATGTCATTATTAAAAATGTTTACAACTATTTGTAACAAACATTTGTAACAAATGTTTACAAGATGGTGAGGGACAAATGATAATCAAGTGCACGGTAGACCACACAACATACCGTCTAAAAGAACTTTGTAACAAACTTGTAACAAACGTTTATTAAAAATTAAGTTTGGTAACTTTTTTCAAAGTGCTTTTAGAGAGAAGCACTTTTAGCTTTTAAAAGCTGGAAAAGCAGAAGCTGTGGACCCACATGATTTGCTTTAATTAATTCTCTATTTTAACATTATATTTTATTATAAAGACAAATTATACCTTAGAATATTGTACAATTATCATTATATTTGTAACTTCAATCTTTTTTTTTTGAAATAATAAAAATTAATTAGAATAGTAGTAATAAATTATTTAGGAAAAAAAATTACAATAAAATTGAAAAATAAAAAAAGAAAAAAGAAAAATTAATAATATTTTTCAAGCAAACAATAATAATATTTTTTTTTATCAAAAGATAAAAATAATAACAAATAGACTTCTTATTTATTAATAAATTTATAATAATAAAATAAATATTACTTATATTTTATTAAATATATTAAAGTTTAAAATATAATTTATAATAATTACGGTGTATTTATAAAAGCATGTCTATTTTCGTCATTAGCTACATCACCGACACTTTAAAATACCAACTTACCAAAAAGAATTTATAGTTTGTTAATTTCACACCGCTTTTTAAATTACTGTTTACAAAACGTCATGTCTTTTTATTTTCACAGCACAGCACAACAATGCACAACACAACTTAACAGAAAAGCGCTTTTCTAAAACTCACAACAATACAAAACTAGGCTTTAGTTTGTTAGAAAAAATAATTGATTATACTAAATTTTCAAAGCAACTTTTTTCTGTTTAGGAAATAATGTATTTTTTCAATTATGATCAAAATAATTAGTTATTGTAATGGTTACCAAACACATATAAAATCCTTTATAATCTGCGTAATGGGGGCTGACAATCCATTAAAATAATGGTTACCAAACAGCCCCTCAATGTGGGACAATTTTTCTTTCACTCGCTCCTTCACGTGTAAGGCCAGTAACTCGGCCTAACACGTGGACCACGTACGTGATGACCAAAATCGGTTCATGAGTGAACAATAAGTGACACAAATATGGTCACGACCAAAATCGAGCTTGCAACCCGCATACGGGCCTATCTCTGATACCATGTTAGAATACAAATATCCAACTCAAAATAAATTGGAAATGAGTGGAGCGAACCTTTCATATTATATTTTAAGTTAATTAAGGAGATATTAACAATGCGGGACAATTATCTTTTCACAGATTTTGAGGTTGATCACGAGACTTTCTTATCCAATTTAAGAGCTTCACGAAGATTTCACAAACAAACGCTACCCTCATTAACTACTATGCAGTGGAAACACTAACGAGATCATTTTCCTCAATAAGAAAAATCAGGAAATTTAAGTTTCATATATTTTTTTGGGGAAATTCTCAATGTAATTCGAAAGAGCTAGTCTAATATTAGACTCATTGTACTTTAAATCCCAGATATAGTACCTCTATTCAAAGTACAATCTTCATCGGTTGGTGCTGAATGTGGTGACTCCATCTCTTCGACCCAAAATGGAAACCCAAAAAAACTTCGTGATTTGTGTTGGATGAATGGAATTGAACAAAGCCGTCTACAATTACATTTGACAAATGTCCAGATTAGTCCCAAAAACTAAATAAAAGTGTAGCGCCCCAAAGCTAACCGCTGACTAATTTAAAAAATTAACGAAATAACGAGGCACTAAGAATCTAAATCATTTACTTAAACATTTAATTAAGAAATCTGCTACAAAACTTAACCCAAAATTAGCCCGGGTCTGATATATATATACAAGAACTCTTCTCAAGTGATACATATACAATAGTCATTTGGTTTACAAATATAATATACAACATAATAAACGTATCCGAAGTTAACCAACTAACGAACTCAACCCTTGAAGCTTTCGCTACGCAACTCTGATCTGTCTCTGAAACTGAAAGTGGGAATAGGTGAGCACATCATCACTAAAAGAAATGTATATTTAACATATTCTTCTGATTGGTTGGTTATTTAACTAATGGCCCCATTACCTTTCATGTTTAGATTATTGACTCTTGTTATTCTTTAAATTAAACCAACAACAGAGATTGAAATATTACGTGCACACTCGTGCACAAATCGAACTCTTTAATCACTGCTGCCAATTAAAAAAATCAACAAAAGATGTCCTGTCATCTGGTGACCCTAAACAGATGCCTACGTGGCATAAGCAGTTGGTACGGCCCTGACAAAGAATACAATAGTTTTTGGGTACAGCAGACCCGCTGCCTGTCAGTTGTATCCCAAAAGTTAAAAAATTACGTTGGTTTTCCAGCATAGAAAGAAGAAGATAAAGAGGTAAGACGGAAAGTCCAATATCATATGGGAACTTTAGGCGCAGGCCCAAAAAAAAAAAATCTTACCGCCAGGCTCACAATTAATTTTTGATACAGTCATATCCATAATTATTTAAAAATATTTAAAACGTACTGAAAGACTCTATTACCCTTCATCGTTTTTGGGCATAATTTTTTTTCTTCTCCGCCGGTTTCTTTCCCTATTCCTCCACTAATCTCTGTAACGGATCTGCAAAGATTTTTCTCCATCATTTAAAGAAATAAATCATTTAAAATCGATGATTCAAAGAAGTAAATCATTTTTGACTAAACCCTAGAATACATTTCAACAAAAATGGATGAAACAGACGAAGAAGAAAAAATCAAGTAGAAGAAACAGAAAAAATGTTATGCAGCTAAATTTTCCCTTATATTGTCTTATGCACTAAACAAAATGATGCAGAAGACATTATGCACGTGCATAAAAATCCATAAATCAGAAAAGTGAAAAAAGTAATGCATAAGACAATATGCAGCTAAAACAAAATAATGCATAATGTCTTAGGCATCTAAAAAAACTGATGCATAACCAGAAAAAGTGAGAAAAGTAATGCATAAGACATTATGCAGTTATGCTTATCATAAATCACTGCAGATGCAAAAAAATATGCATAACTAGTTATGCAGTACAAAGAAAATGTGCATAACAAGTTATGCAGTACAAAAAAATGTGCATTACCAGTTATGCAGGTGCATAACAAGTTATGCAGTACAAAAAAAATGTGCATAACTAGTTATGCAGTACAAAGAAAATGTGCATAACTAGTTATGCAGTACATAGCTGAGATATCATCATCAGACATTGTCAAGGTCAATCCCAATGCTACACCAAGAGCTGCAAGGTGGAACTTTGCAGCAATGAAGAAAGCAATGCTCAAGAAGCATATTTCAAGCTTAGAGGTACTTGTTTATGAACCTTAAGAATGAATGTATATTTCAAGCATATGAAAGCAAACATGCAGAACTGCATAACTTATTATGCATAACTTGTTTAACTACATAAAATACGAACATTGTTTAACTACATAACATCTTATGCAGATCCAAAAACAACTGCATGACCTGTTATGCATTGTTTAGAGTATCTGCATAACTTGTTATGCATATAAGAAGTGTTATTGTTTTTGTTAAGCATTCTCTGCGTCACTTATTTTTTTAATGCATAACATCTTATGCAGATCCAACATTGACAGCATGACAAGTTATGCATTGTTTAGGTTATCTGCATAAGTAGTTATGCATATAAAAGGGTTTTTACGCCTTCCCTGCGTCACTTATTGTTTTAATGCATAACATCTTATGCAGATCCAACATTGACATCATGACAAGTTATGCATTGTTTAGGTTATCTGCATAAGTAGTTATGCATATAAATTTTTTTTTACGCCTTCCCTGCGTCACTTATTGTTTAACTGCATAACATCTTATGCAGATCCAACATTGACAGCATGACCTATATAACAAAGGAAAATCTAACATTGACAGCATGACCTATCTCAGTTGAGAAAATGTTCATTCCAATGAACTATATAACAAAGGAAAATCATGTTGGTACACATTAGACATTGTTAGAGTATGACTTTTCAGAGGGTGAGTGGAACTTCTATAACAGTGTTTCAAGCTTTAAAGTTAAATGCAAGAATCAAGCTCTGATAATGGCAAAGGATTGTATGCCTTATTTGATCAAAAGACATGACCAAATGAAGATATATCAAGGAGTTGTGGATATAAATAGGGAACCTCTTATATACAAGGATATTATTTGCAAGAATGTTCCTGAACAAGGTCATCACCCAGACTGCCTCATATTTGTATGCTACTATATGAAGATGAGTATGAAATGTCAAGTCAGAGAGAAATGGCTGAAGTTGAAAAAGAAAGATGCAATAAAAAAAGCCAACAAGAAAATAATAAGTCTGGTATTGAAAATGCTGACAGATCCAGTTAACAGTTGGAAGATAGATGCAAATGAAGACGTATGGGATGCAATTGCTCAGCAATATGATTAAGCTGTGTAATGTTATGCATAATGTGTTGGTATGAAGCATGTCTAAACAATTTATATCTTGTTAACTTTCGATTTTTTTATATATTTATATATCAATGCTTTTTCCAGTGCTTCTTATATATATTTGCTACAATCTTATTTCACAAAAATTAGAAAAAACTGTACTATCATAATGGATAATAAGTTATGCATCTTCATAAAATAATGCATAACAAGTTATGCATCTTCAAAAAATAATGCATAACAAGTTATGCATCTTCAAATATAATGCATTTTTTATTATGCATTTAAGAATAAAAATGAATAACGTTATCTTATAAAAATGATGCATAACCCGTTATGCATCTTCATAAAAATAAATGCATAACTTACTATGCATCTTCAAGAAATAACACATAATAAGTTATGCATTAGATGCATCTTCAAAAATAAATGCATAACTTACTATGCACTTCAAGAAATAATACATAATAAGTTATGCATTAGATTCATCTTCAAAAATAATGCATAACTTACTATGCAATAACATTATCTGATATAAGCAGAAAAGAACAGTGAAAAAAGAATTATTTTTCTTTCATAAAAACCAATACAAAATGAAAAAGTACTTGTTCATAAAATCCCATACATAAATTAAAATAAAGAAAAATGAATTAGGTTCAAACGTAAAACCAAGCTTGAAGAAACCAACAAGTTAAATTCTCTCCCTTAACTTCCCTTAGGCTGCTTCAGCGGCTTCTTGTAGCAGGTAGGCTTTGTGCAAGTTTGCTTGTTGTGATGACCAATCTCAAAACAATTACCACATCGAATAGATCTCCTTGGCGGCTTCTCGTAACTGCTCAAATGTCTATTAGCTGGTGGTCTCCCAGGCGGCCTCCTAACATCAGGCACATCGATAATATGATTACCTTCATAAAATTCGGGCCTGTTGTAGTTTGGAATAGGATGAATGGCATGGTTGTAGGTATTATTGATGTATGAAGTAGTGAAATAAGGTTCAACAAAATCATATGGATTAGAACCAGACATTGTTATCGAAGAAGAAGCATGCACACATGGAAACCCATAGACGCGCCACCTCTGACAGGTACATGTCTTTAGCTCAAGGTTAACACAATGAGAACTCTCCCCGCCCTCCACTTCATAAACATGAGTATCGAACTGTATAACCATCCAGGTTAAACCCTCATCAATAAGAGCCTTCATCTTTACTTCATTCTTCGGTGTGAGAACTGTTATGAAACTTTTACCGGTATTTCTCCTTTCTGACATCATCCTCATCACATCCTTCCTTATCTGATCCAGAAGAGCATTAGAAGGGAGCTTCTTATGTACCTTCATCCAACTATTGAAGGATTCAGCAAGAGTAGAAGATGTCCTTCCATACCTACAACCCTGAAAAAAGGAATTTGACCATCTCTCGGGAGGTATATCTTCAATATAGTTTTCAACCCAACCACAACCAAGACCCCTAATCGTAGCAATGGCATTTTGGAAGCCTTCAGGACTAAGAGCATATACAGCAGCATGAAATGCATCAATAACGGCACCATACCTTTCGTCAGAAGCATTAATAGGTAAGTTCATCTTAAGATGATAATAGCAGAAACTATGGAAGGATCCAGGGAAAATAACTGGAATCGATCTCTTTAATCCTTCTGCACGATCGGATAAAAATGTGATTGGCCTTTGATCATGATCAACAACATTACTCAAATTCCTCATGAACCATTCCCAGTTATCATTATCTTCAGCAGGTACTAGGGCCATGGCTAGTGGAAAGAACCCTGTACAGCAAGAAAACATGGTTCAGGACTTAAAAAATTATAAAATCAAGCCAACGTATACATAAAGTATGTGCATCTAAATAAAATGATGCATAATGTCTTATGCATCTAAATAAGATGATGCATAATGTCTTATGCATTATGCACGTGCATAAATTCCATAACAGAAAAGTGGAAATAGTAATGCATAAGGCATTATGCAGCTATAAAAAAATGCATAATGTCTTATGTATCTAAACAAAACTGATGCATAACCAGAAAAGTGAAAAGAGTAATGCATAAGATATTATGCATAAAACACTATGAAGCCAAAATAAATAATGCATGAAACATTATTCACATATATAAAAAGGATACATTATCAGAAAACTAACCATTTTCAGCATTGATACCGGTTGCAGCCATGAGGCATCCTCTAAATCTCCCTGTAAGAAAGGTAGCATCGACATAAATCATGGGACGAAGGTAACGGTAACCACTGATGCATGCCTCGAAAGCAATAAAAAGATGCACAAACTTATTTGAAGGTGCTTCAACTTCTAAATCAGTTAAACTATCCTTGTTCGATTCAGTTTCATCCCTTTGAACTTGAAAATCAATACAACTCCCAGGATTTGTGCTGCGAATGGCATCTACATACCATTCCATATGCGAATACGAAATGGCATCATCACCAAATATATCCTCATACACTTTCTCTCTTCCATTGTAAGCTTGGTAGTATTTCATATTGATACCGTAGCTATGTTTAAAAAACTTTTTCAAATCAGAAGCTTTGATACTCGGATCACTTCTGATTTCTTCCTTGATAAGACTAGAAACAAATTTAGTGTTGAGCCTGTGGAAAAGCCTTTGACATCCCACACCATAGTGATGACTGCTATAATATTTCTTAACCTTAAGCATCCTGTTTTCAACATCAACAACACAAACCTTATACTCCCAAGGGAAATTTTCTTTAGAGCATTTTGCATAGAACCTGCTAGGTTCATTCTTAGTATATACAAGAACATACCCAGACTTTAGCTCGTATTTCTTCACTGCAATACGTACCTCTTCTAAACCTCCAAAAAAAACTTTACTAACTTCACCAAGTAATTTATCCCAACCCTCAGTCCTAAGAACCTTGTTAACAGGGACAAAACCATCTTCAAGGAAATTCACCATAGATTGTTCTGGTTCAGGTTCTATTAAATGCATACTTGATGAAGCTCTACCACGACTACTAAAACAATTGAAAGAATTGGAGACAACTTCAACAAGTAAATCAAAGCTCTTCTGACCTTTATAGTGGCAACGAGATACAAAACACTGAAGCAGAAAGTCAGAATCAACTCGCAAAAACTTGCTTCCATCATTAAAAGAAAAACTGACATGATGAGGTAGTAAACGAGTCCACTTCAGGAAAACGGCTGTCTTCAAATTCTCCAGAGTTGAATTGACATCAACATGATGTGCTAAGAATTCACCGAAGTAGTGAATCACAGCTAGTGCACTAATAACAGGCATTTAACCCTGCAAAACACAAAAAGAGAAAAAATCAAACATATCTATCCTGCATGTTGCTTCAGAAAAAAAAATTCTTACTCAAAATTAAAATATCAAATCAACAACAGCAAAGATCAAATTTAAAAAATCAAATCATATCTATCCTGCATAACATCTTAGGCAGATCCAAAATTAACTGCATGATTTGTTATGCATTGTTTAGAGTATCTGCATAACTTGTTATGCATATCTGGTGATGCAGTAAAAACATCTATGCATAACGTTATACATAACTGCTTATGCAGTAAGAGCAGCTATGCATAACTGCGTAACTTGTTATGCATAACTGGTTATGCAGTAAAAGCAACTATGCATAACTGCGTTGCTTATTATGCATAACTGCTTATGCAGTAAAAGCAATTATGCTGAACTGCGTAGCTTATTATGCATAACTGGTTATGCAGTAAAAGAAAACATGGTGAACTGCATAACTTATTATGCATAACTGCTTATGCAGTTAAAATACAAACATTGTTTAACTGCATAACATCTTATGCAGATCCAAAAATAACTGCATGACCTTTTATGCATTATTTAGAGTATCTGCATAACTTGTTATGCATATAAAAAGCCTTATTATATTGGTTAAGCATACCCTTCATCACACATTGTTTAACTGCATAAAATCTTATGCAGATCCAACATTGACTGCATGACAAGTTATGCATTGTTTAGAGTATCTGCATAACCTGTTATGCATATAAAGTTATGCCTTCCCTGATGAGTGTTATTAAACCATGTTGCAGTTTTAGGAGAACTTTAGAGATGAGTACAGTGCAATGGAGTTGGAACTCTGTGAAATCGAAACTAAAAGATTGAATCGAAAAGATCTGCATTGATCGTAAATTCAAAAACAAGCTTAAAATATCTAAAAATCCATTCGAAAACCTAAATTAAACTCTGTAACTTAAAATAATAGATCATAATCTTAAAGAAACTAAAACCTAAAATCGAATCAAGATTAAACAAGATCAGAATCAAAGTTAAACAAGATCAAAATCAAAGATAAAACGAACGAACCTGAGCTTGAATTTCAGATTATCTTTGCTGAGTAAATTGAATCTCTCAATCAGCTCCTTCGCAACTCTCGATAATTCAATACTTCATCTCTCGCTCCGGCTCTATCTCAATCTCTTAGAACAAAATCTCAATACAAAATCTCAAAACATAAAGTGAGGTTAAACTTGGAAATAAAATAAAAAGAAAACTGAATTTTGAAAATTTTGGGTTTCGGCAGAATTTATACGCCGATTTTGGGTGTGCGTGTGATCTTTTACACGCGTGGGTTTGACAGTGGTGGAAGGTGAGAAAATGGGTGTGGCTGTAGTTTTCACATATCATATTAATAAATTAATCTCATTCCATATTTATAGTATCCTTTAAATACCCATAAACGGAAATCCCAAATGTCTAATTGGGCCGTACGTCCGTAGGACGGAGGCCCTACATCAGTTTGGTTCCTTAATTTGGATAAGTTGGTGCATTTTGGGGACCTAACCCTAGTTAGTAAGTTTGCGAATGATTCGCGAACGTTTCCATATCACGAATTTTACCATCTTATTCGCGTATGTTTGCACTCTGAATCCAAGACGCGTATTATGTGGCATTCCCAAATTATTCGTGAACCGTTCACGAACTTTACGTATCCTAAATGATACATCCGCCTAATTCGCCATAAATTCTTTAGGTTTTACATTTTCAAAGGTCCCACTTTTTGAACTTTACTGCCTCCCGAGCATACATGACCCAATATTAGACGTTGTTGTAACTTTTACGAAACAAAAATGATTGAAGAAATTTGAAGGTGAAGGTGAGAGAGATCTCAAACTCACTAACCAAGCATCTAAGCCACTATACCACGTCCTCTTGGACGACTAATGTTGTTTATATTATTAATATCATCATATTAAGTTTATTTTTTATTTAAATAACTCACACATATGCATAAAAATTGGTCTTTTGACCTTATATATACAAATTATTTGTTATAATATAGATACCGAATTTTCAGAGCTGAACTCGCATTTATACATCGAATGATACACGTACGTATGCCGTTCCGAATTAATAACGAACCACACCCCGTTGACCGAATTTTGGACCGAATCTGAGTTTTACAAAACCGTATAATACTCGTACGTTTGCCGTTCCGTACGTTTCCGAATTCCGAATTGCTAACTAGGGACCTAACCTTTTGTTTTACCGTAGTTATGAAAAAGTAGGTTTGGGCTGGATTTTGAGGAGCCGGGTCTGGTAGGATGGGTTCGTCCAGAGAATTAGTAACAGCGGGCGTTCGCGAGTTCAAAGAAGCTTCAACCGGAGAGTAAGTAGGTTAGCTGATGGTGAGAATACGTAGTCAGATATATCTACTGTTGTATTCTCGCGTGGTGATATAAAGGGAAGCCAGGATATATATGTTTCCAAGCAGACACGAACAAACAGAAAAACAATTCAAACACTACCAATTTATTATCAAAGAAAATGAATACACAAAACAATAAAAACTGGAACACAAAGCCAGCAGAGAATCAATGATATGTAGAGGTAAAAAGCCTAAACAACCACAAGCGAGGACAATCGATCACAAAAGGAATAAACACGAACAAAAGGAGTTGAAATAAACTAATCCAGTTCCATGATACGTCAGGGTTCAGTGTGCCTTACTTTTTAGATTTGAAGTACTCAAGTAACCTTAATACAACCGATACGAGTGAAAGAAAGAAAAATAAAGTTGCAGCGACCAGATAAATACCCGACCATGGATTGTCAAAATATGTTTTCCTCAAGGTCGCTTTGCAGAAATTCCAGCGGTCACAGTAATATATGTTCACTTTCTTATGTATATCAGCATAGTAGTCGTCCTTCAAATATATGTCAGAACAAAGCTTATTGAAGATGTTACAGACATCATCATCGGTACCCAAAGTATGAGTAATGATTCCTTGATTACGAAGTAGTGTGACATCTGCAGCAGAACTTACCAGGTTATCCATGAATATGGCATATGAGGTCATGTAATATGGAGATCCATTTCGATCAAAGTACTGCTCAGAAGCAATGAGATTCCTAAAAAAACGACCAGTATTGATACCGACTACAAGACGAGGGATTCTCATCACTCCGTCGACAAATTGAACATCTAGGAAACTACCATCATCAGGGCCTATTTCAAAAGTAACTCCTGCTCGTGCTAATTCTGTCGCACTTGGAATGACACTTCCTGATAACTTATAACTACTGTTGGGTGTAGGGCAGATAAATATGATGAAGTACTTGAAAACTTGCAGCAGTGGCTTTCTAAGCATTCTTATCAGTTTTGTGAACATTGAGATTGGCGAAAAACTGATTTGAACAGCATGTGTTTCATTATTGGAATGATGATCAGGGTTCATGGATTTAGCAACTAGATCGAGTAAATGCTTATTACCTTCCCAGAGAGATGCTTGTTGCAACTTCGTAATGGTATTGATTTTTCTCGGCAATTCGATATTGTCTTTGAATGTGGTCAGTGCAACCCCTTGGAAGGTATTCATGCCCTTCGACTTGTTCTTTTCCGCAGTTAGGTTGAATAAACGTTCGAGAACGAATATAGGAATTTGGTTTTCCATGAGCAAGAGATCCCAGAGAAGCGTACTCTTGGCCCATATATTATGAAATAAAAATTTGTCGTCTACCAGCTTCGTTCCTGTTAAGGCATGGAAGATTCCGATGATGAACAAACCGTCTAACACCATCATCTCTATGAATTCCTTGCTTTCGAGGTTGATTGGTTCCGAGTAGCTCTGGCGAATTTTTTCTTCCATCTTCCCAATAGATTCAACGCAATTCTTGAATACCCTTTGTATTGAATCAAAATTATGCTCTTCTCTTGTTCGATTTAGAACGTTGCTCATATAGTGCAGCTTGCATTCTTCCATTGCTTTAAGGGATTCTTTTCCCCTGTGGAAGGGACCAATAGACACCAGTAAAGGAGCATAAGAACTAGGATCCGTCATCTTGTGAAGCTTTTCGTGCACTCTGCGTATACAAATTAACTCCTGGTAAGGGCGCCAAATATGCTCACTACTTTTGTCAAACTTGGCTATCATTTCTTCAACTGAAATTGATTGTTGTTCATTCTTTACTTGAGGCAGTAAAGGATTATCAGCTAGAATTTCGCTATTATCTCCCTTGGTTGCCATTAGGTCGCTCCTAAGGTTGATAGAAGAGATGAAAAAGGATTACAGAAACGAATGAATTGTTGCAAATTGGTATGGTTCTTCTTGATCACATTGTACCTGTTATATATAAAGAGATGGTACAATATGGTATACCATTTCGACAGGTACAACTAATTGTTATTCTAAGAACATGGACAGCACAGTTTACATCGTGCTCCAGGAAAAATACAAAAAGAAAAAATGATATATAATATACAGGTTAATTTCCTCAATTCCTCCACACCAAACGCCAACTTAGCGATCAAATGTCCAGGTTTAATTAATTAATTATTTTATTTTTTTTATATAAGCAGCCTGGGCATATAGTTTGAACACTATGAAAATATATGAAAAGATGAACGTGTCTGATTACGGCTCCAGTATGGAAGGTAGGGCGTGCATGATTAACTTGACGTGCTAATATGTGGTGTGCCTATTTAGCGGTTTAATACTTCCATCCCGTCATATAATCACATCATATAGGTTGACTAGGATGTGACACCATCATGTTCAATTTATTAAGCGGTTGTTGTGCTCGACTCATTTCCTATTGGCATCCTTTTTTTTGTTTGATTTCCTGTTTTGACAGGAGGAGATCAGTACCAACGGATGTGTCCCAAAGACAGCGACAGATTCTCTAGGTACACATCTTGCCTCGCAAGTGTAAAATCGGGTCTTGGACTTTGAACCTTAATAGTTAATATGTTGGTTGTCCATCTTCTCAACATGCTCAAGCAAAACAAAAAATCTTCTCAACATGGTGCTAAATATTTCTGGGGACCTAAATAGTCTTAATGCACCTAGTATACCAAACATCTTACGTCCCATGAATTACACCTACACCTCGTACTTTTTCTTCATAGTTCTTTACTGAATGTGTGAAGCATGTGAGTGGATTCTAAATAATTTTGGTGCCTTTCTTAAATTTTAAATGATCATGCCTAGTATGAAAAGTCGTTGATTGTCTCTTCCACTTCCTCACTGTCAGGAAAATGAAAATAAAAATTCAATTCTATTTAATAAACTAATGGGAGTGTGAGCTAGTGAATCGGTAATTTTCATTCGTAGCATTAGCACAACTGTCTAACACGTTAGCTGATTTGGGCTTGAGATTTTAAATCCAATTCTTTTTTTTTGATTTTAGATTTTAAATCCGATTGATGCAAGTTATTCTAAGGTTAAAATACCTGGACCATAATGGACCGAGGTGAAGGAAAAGTACAGAAAAGATCATAATGGACCGAGGAGGTGAAGGAAAAGTAGAGAAAAACAGCAAAACAATCATCTCCCGACTAACTCTTCCCATTTAAAGACTAACATTTCAAATGTAGTGTTGTTCAGAGCCTTGGAGCAATGAAACCAGCACAAAATATTTTCCTTAATATATAATATGATCTTCTGAACGCCTCTCTCTTTTGCCTCTGCCGCAAACATCCTTAATTTGATTACGTTCTCTAGATATTCCAACAAATAGTATAAGGTAGAATGTTCCAAATAAAATTTCCACTTGGTGTTAAATTTTTTCTATCTCCATCTTTGAAAGCATCCTTTATGACAACTTCGGGAGTTCTTCCCACTCCAAAGTCATTGGACAATACGTCTCATATGGATTGAGCTACTGAACAAAGTAAGAACAAGTGATTTATAGTCTCTAATTCATTCTTTCACATACAATATGTTTACCAACGTCTTCCCTCTCTTTTCTGGATTGTCTTGAGGTAGCAAGGAATTATGATGGACCAACCACGTGAAGAAGCTACCTTTGATCGGTACCTTATTATTCCAAACAGCCTTATCGGGGAAGTCAACAAGGGAGGGAGGAGGAATTAGAGAATAATAGCAGGTGCGTACCGTAAATGCCCGTCTGCTGTCCACTCATCTAGTTTGACGTCATTCAACGTGACGCGTTAGCTTGTTCGAAAGCTCCACTGCTTTACAATCTCAGTATCTGATACTCTTTGTTTAATACTAGGTATATTAAACAAAGATCATGAAAATATGAACGTGGCTGATTACAAATCCATTACGGAAGGAAGGACGTTCATGATTAACTTGACGTGCTAATATGTGGTGTACCTTCTCTCGAGGATGTATAGCTATTTAACTCTTTGTTTAATACTTATCTTATAGGTGATTAGGATGTGACACCATCATGTCCATTTTATTAACCGGTTGTTGTATTTTTGGTGCAGGATATTAGTACTGGAAACGAAAGAAGTCACACACAGATAAAACTTCTCAATGGAAGAGTGTGTTTATTCAAAGTCTGCCTTTTTTTTTCCTTATAGACGAGGTCATATATAGGCCTTATAACATAATTAATATTAATACAAATATCTCTTAAGATTAATGCAAATAAAGAGGAAATCCTAACCAAATATGATATCACGCTAATTTTGCAAGATATCTCTTATTTCCTAACAAAAATAACAAACAGGAAAATATTCCTGCATGGCTAACGGATATTCTTTCGTCGATCTCTTTCTTCCAAGTAGGATTCTGCCATATCTTGCACTACATCATTCTCCCCGGGAAAGAGGAAATTCGCCCTCGAATTAGGCAGGTTAGGAAGATTATCATCGGACAAGTCGTCGTGGTAGGGAATTAGATGACGCACATTGAACACATCAGCCGTATGAATATGACTTGGGAGCTTCAGACGGTAAGCATTGGGGTTGAGTTTTTCAATAATTTCAAATGGACCAATCTTGCGAGGACCCAACTTGTTGTATGTACCCGCCAAAAAACGTTCCTTAATAAGCACAGCCCAAACGAAATCACCTACCTCAAATTCAACATGACGACGATGCTTATCAGCGGCCGTTTTATATTTGGCAGAAGAAACTACCAATTTTTGAGCAGCAATGTCATGTATTTGTTGAGGATTCTTCACTAAAGCATCCGCAGTGGTATGCACACGTTGTAGGTCTGGAACCGGTGCTAGGTCGAGTGAAGAACGAGGGTTAAACCCAAAAACCACTTGAAAAGGACTAAACCCTGTGCTCCTATGAATTTCTCTATTGAAAGCGAATTCAGCTTGAAACAGATGTTGATCCCATTCCTTAGTGTGATACCCAACCAAACTACGAAGTAAATTCCCAAGAGAACGGTTCACTACCTCTGTCTTCCCATCCGTTTGTGGGTGATAAGTGCTGCTGAATTTCAGCTCCGTACGTAACAATTTCCAAAGACATCTCCAAAAATGACTAAGGAATTTAGAATCACGGTCTGATACGGTGGATTCCGGAAGACCATGCAGACGGTACACATTTCTGAAAAATAATAGCGCCACATTAACCGCGTCCGTAGTCTTTTTGCAAGCTACAAAATGTGACATCTTGGAAAATCTGTCAACTATAACATAAACAGAATCCATCCCCTGTTGTGTTCGCGGCAAACCGACAACAAAGTCCATACTAATATCAGTCCATGGCTTCGAAGGAATTGGTAACGACATATAAAGACCCGCATTCGTAGCTGACCCTTTAGAGACCTGACAGACGTGACAACGGGAGACAAATCGTTGCACCTCCTTAAACAGATGCGGCCCAAAATAGGATGAAGAGATCAGCTGGAATGTTTTGTCACGACCAAAGTGACCTTCGTTATGCATCTCCTGGATGATCTTTAATCGCCAGCTACAGGCCGGGATGCACAGCCGAGTGCCTTTGAAGAGAAATCCGTCCAGCAAGGAGAATTGTGCACTATTTCCTGCACGTACAGCTTCCAATACGACAGAAAAATATGGGTCTGTTTGGTATAATGTCGCAAACGAGTCAAACCCCAATACCTCATTTCGCAGTGATGTAAGAAGACTTCGTCGACGACTAAGACCATCAGCCACACGGTTCTGAGTATCAGCTTTGTGTTTGAGGACGAATGTAAAATCCTGCAGATAACTAGCCCATTTAACCTGGCGTGCATTCATCTTGTCTTGATTACCTATGTACTTGAGAGCATCGTGGTCAGTAAACAAAACAAAGTCGGAATGAATCAAATAATGACGCCAGTGCTTAAGAGTCTGTATGATGGCATAAAATTCCAGTTCGTACGTGCTATAATTACGCTTGGCTCCATTCAACTTTTCACTGAAAAAGGCGACCGACTTACCTGTTTGGCTTAAGACGGCACCAATCCCAACCTTAGAGGCGTCTGTGTGAACTTCGAACGACAAAGAAAAATTGGGTAAAGCTAATATAGGAGCCGAACAAAGCTTCTCCTTAAGAAAGATGAAGCTTGCTGTCGCATCTTCTGTCCATGCAAATTTACCAGTCTTCATGCAGTCCGTGATTGCCGCTGCTATCGTGCTAAAATGGGGAATAAATCTCCTATAAAAAGACTAAAACCCGTGAAAACTCCGAGCCTCATGGATTGTTTGGGGGAAAGGCCAAGTACGTACATCATCGACCTTAGACTCATCCACCGAGATGCCATCCTTGGATATGACGTATCCAAGAAACAGAATACGATCCGTACAAAAAACACACTTCTTTGTAGCAGAAAAGAAATGTTGCTGGCGTAAAACTACTAAGACCTTACGAAGATGACACAAGTGACAATCCAAGTTAGTACTATAAACCAAGATGTCATCGAAATAAACGACAACAAACTTACCCAAAAGTGGTTTTAATACTTCGTTCATTACGCGCATAAATGTACTAGGAGCATTGGAGAGACCAAACGGCATCACCAACCATTCATAAAGCCCTTCCCTCGTTTTAAAAGCGGTCTTACATTCATATCCTGGTCGTATACGAATCTGATGGTAGCCACTACGCAAATCCAATTTGCTAAAAACCGTAGCACCATGAAGCTGGTCAAGTATATCGTCCAACCTAGGAATAGGAAAGCGATACTTTACCGTAATCTTATTAATAGCACGACTATCCACGCACATGCGCCATGTACCATCCTTCTTAGGAATGAGCAACGCCGGGACCGCGCAAGGGCTGAGACTTTCCCTGATAAGACCTTTGGCTAATAACTCCCCCACTTGACGTTGTAGTTCTGTATGTTCTTTTGGACTCATGCGATAATGAGATCGATTAGGAAGCACTGCACCAGGCACCAAGTCTATCTGGTGCTGAATAGCTCGAGAAGGAGGCAACCCCTCTGGAAGATCAACTGGGAAGATATCCTCAAAGTCCGATAACATCCCCTGGACACATGCTGGAACCTCCACAGCAGATGTAGCCTCACGAGAGAGACCATACAAGATGAACACCATCCCCTCAGTGAGCATCTCATTCTCAAACGGACGCCAAGAAAGAAAATTGGAGGCCACGGGAGAAACAGGTACATGCACCGTCACATTGGCAGGAACCAGCGTAACACGAGTATTCTTAAATATGAATGAGTATGTATTCAGATTACCATCATGAGTCACTGCCCTATCGTATTGCCATGGTCGACCCAACGACAGATGACAGGCATCCATTACCACGACATCACACCACACGACATCTTCATAGACAGAACCAATGGAAAACTTCACAAGACAACGCCTGCTAAGACAGTGAAGAGAATACATGCTAGGATGTTTTTTTGTGGGAAGCTTGAGTTTCCGAACAGCCTCGTCAGACACCACATTTTCACAGCTGTCGGAATCAATGATCAAACGGCACATCTTGCCTTCAATAGTACACGTTGTCTGGAAGATGTTCTTTTGTAGCCATGACTCGTCAGCGTCAACTTTAGGTGTAAGAAACGAGCGACGGTAGATCATCAAACAGTCACCTTGGTCCCCTGGCAGGAACACCTCATCGCACTCAGCTGCTATCTCCTCCGCATCAGCAAAGACATCAGCAGCAGTATTCACCTCTGTAAGCAAAGCCTTACCAGGTCTTTCAGCATTGCGACACTCGTTTTCCAAGTGATTCGGATCTCCACAACGATAGCACTTAGGAACAAACTTTTTAGGCGTACTAACAACCTGTTGTGCGGAAGCAGTATGAGAAGAAGAAGCCGGAGGACGGCCGATTGCTGCCCGAATCGACTTACGAGATAGTTGTTTCTCCAATCGCAAAGCACGCTGATGAACCTCAGACACAGAAAAATAGTCAAACACATTAAGGGAATCTTGAAAAGTCTCACGCAAACCCCCTAAGTATCGATAGCCAAGTTGTTCTTCAGTGTCTGTAATACCTGATCGTGTGACCAAATCATAGAACTCTTTCGTATATTCATCAATTGATCGAAAACCCTGACGAAGATTTTGTAAACGAATATAGAGTTTCCTCGTATAGTTAAACGGTAAAAAGGCCGAACGCATGCACTTTTCAAGCCTAAACCAGGAAGAAATAGGAGTTTTACCTTTTTGAATTCGTGAAGCTTTCAACTGACGCCACCAAACAGCAGCCCTTCCTCGAAAGCGCGTAGCCACAATCGGAACCACTCGATCATCAGGAACCCTCTTAAATTCCAGAACTTCCTCCACAATAGAGAACCAGTCGATACAATCTTCCGGTGTTAAACCGCTACCATGAAACTCAGGAATATCTATGCGGAATGATGATTCCCAAATCCTAGATTCACGCTCACGCCCAGCAAAGGGGTTTTCAGTATCATTATCGTCATCTGTTCCATCCGAATTGGATTCATCCGTAGGAGGTAGACGGTGCTCATGTCGTTGTAACAATGTTTCTACTTGACCAGCGAGCTGCTCAACCGTGCGTGATAGTTCATCGTACCTAGTTCTCTCCATCACCTCATCAACCAGAGCTTCGCGAGGACCACCCTGACCTCTACCACGAACCATGTTGGAAGGATCGATACCCAGATTCTGAATACCAAATGGTGTAGGATGTTAGTACTGGAAACGAAAGAAGTCACACATAGATAAAACTTCTCAATGGAAGAGTGTGTTTATTCAAAGTCTGCCTTTTTTTCCTTACAGACGAGGCCATATATAGGCCTTATGACATAATTAATATTAATGCAAATATCTCTTAATATTAATGCAAATAAAGAGGAAATCCTAACCAAATATCATATCATGCCAATTCTGCAAGATATCTCTTATTTCCTAACAAAAATAACAAACAGGAAAATACATGGCTAACGGATATTCTTTCGTCGATCTCTTTCTTCCAAGTAGGATTCTGCTATATCTTGCACTACATCAATTCTCGACTCATTTCCTATTGGCATCCTTTTTTTTTCTTTGATTTCTTGTTTCGACAGGAGAGTACCAACGAATGTCCTAAAGACAGCGACAGATTTTCTAGGTACACATCTTGCCTTGCAAGTGGAAAATACGGACTTGGACTTTGAAACTTAATAGTTAATATGTTGGTTGTGATGCCAGAGTAAATGACCAGTGTGAATGATTCAATGATCCTCTATAACTGGAGAGAGACATGTCCAGTGTAATACACTAATTTTGTTAATAAAATTCATTTCTTATCAAAACAAATCTTCTCCACATGAAACAAAAAATCTTCCCAACATGTTGTGTAGATATTTACTGGGAATAAGGTTTGGTATGCTCTAAGAAGGCATGCTCAGTGATTTCAGATAGGTCAGCTGACGAGTCTAGGCCCATGTTATGCATTAAAAAGAAAATTCCCCGGGTAAAGTTGAAAAAGGTTTTAACAAGTTTAAGACAAAAAAAAGGTTTTATAGTACATTTTTCATGATTTATAAAGGGAATACCAATTCTACTACGTGCTGATATCATTTCATCGATTCAACGGTCAGGATCGGTGAGATTTTTTTATCCTATATAAAAAGATATTAATACTTAGTAGAATTGGTATCCCTTTGTAAATCATGCATTTTTCGAGTCCTAAAGTGATTTTATAGATAAAGTTAGTATAACTTATAAACGAACTTAAATGATTTGTGGATCCAACTTTAATGTACCAAACGTTTGCTCCCATGATTCATAGCTACACCTCCTATTTTTTCTTCCCCGTTCTTTATTGTATGTGTGAAGCATGTGAATGAATTTTAAATGATTTTGGTGTCTTTTAGATAATCATACCTAGCATCAAAACCTGGTTAAATGGGGGCCTATACCACTTAGTTGGACGTATAGCTAGATGACAAAAAAGGTCATTAGAAATCACATATACACCACCCCTTATCAAAATATTACCTAAGTACTTGTTTTACACCTGATTAATTATCACTAACTAATCATATTATGGGTTAATTTTGTTTTGGATGTGAGATTAACTAATGTTAGAGAGTTCATCAAAACATCAAACATTTTGATTTTTTTTCGTAAACAGTACCCAGAATCGGTTTACGTTCATTCACTTGTAAACCGATTCTGGATTGGTGTTTACGAATTAACAGATGACATCCATAATCGGTTAACTCTGACATGTTTATAACCCGATTTTGGAAATCGGATTTTACTTATGACAATATAAACCGATTGTTTCCTTTCATAACCAATTTTCATTCATTGCATTATTATTGTAGGATGCATTTAGCACATGCATCAAGCCTTTAAACCTCTAGGCGACCCTAGTGGACGAGTTATAGTCTCGTGAAGGTTTACATAGAGGTCTACCCACAAAACCTATACAAAAACTTCTAAAGCCATCAATCTTCCTCCGACGAAGACGATACAACATCCAAGTAGTCCAGGTTATCCTCCGGGATTCTTTCTGCCAAGAAGTGATAGTTTGCATCGAATGCGAATGCTTCCCTCTTTTCCTCCAAGTAGCGCGCTTTCACGACTTCGTGTTATAAAAATACAAAAACAAACTTACATTTGTTAGTGGTGTTTCATTGGAAGATAAAACAACATGGGTTACGTAAAATAAACCACAAAATTACTTACAAATTCTGCAATGGACAAGGTGAAGGGGCGAGTGTTAAAAATCCGAGGGTGGAGAGCTAAAAAAGCAAGTATCGCATTTTCGATGACTAGGTACCTATCATGGACTTGTTGGACACTTCTTGCATTAGGATTCCCATACTCTTGCCTAAATGTATTGTGTACCCTAGCCCAAATGGTTGTGGAATCCTCCATTTCGGAGGATTGACTTCTAACTCGATTTTCCGCATACCATGCTTTGGCGATTGCCAAATCTTCCGCAGAGTCAAACGATGCCATTTCTTGTATGTATATGTATGAAATGAGTAGTTGTGGAGTATATGGAGTGAGGGGGAATAAATGATCAATTTTGGGGCAAATTGGGTCCAAGGGTGAGGTCTCTATTTATAAATAAAGTCCCAAACGGCTATTTTTTTTGAAAAACGTAAAATAATTTGAAATAATCGGTCTTTTAGAAGGACTGTAAATCCCGATTGTGTTTATATGCCACAAGGAATCGAACTTTCTTGCGACCAACGTCAACCGATTAAAAACATTTTAATTCACCAACACTAATCGGTTTATATATATTCATATGTGAACCGATTCTAGCTTGGCTTAAAAACATCCACGAAGAATGTTTTGCACAATCCGTTTACGTTGACATATCGAGTAAACCGATTGTTGGCATGTCAGGCTAGAATCAATTTAAATATTAAGTGCATTAAGTTCAACACAAGATCATCCAAAATAAAAACATCAACCACACAAATATCATCCAAAATACAAACATCAACCATCCCAAAAGACATAAAACAACCACAAGTCTTGTAAACTTAAAGTTTTAGTATTTAAAAGTTAAACTTAAAAACTTAAGGAGCACCAGGAGCATTTGCTGCAGCAACAACATCATTTCAGTAGCACCACCACCAGCACTAGCATCTGGAGCAGCTGCAGCACCACCAGCAGTAACATCATCAAGATCAGCAACTTTTGCATCATCCATGGCCATATATTTAGACATTTCTTCAAAAATACCTTCCAATTCTTGGTGGGCATTCCTCTCAGCTGAAATAATATTTCTCCTCATCCTGGCGAATGTCATGACCTCAACAAGCTCTTCAAGTGAAAGCTTATCAATCAGTGCAAGGGCTTGTTCAAGACGGGTCTCAGCTCCGAAAGCAAACTTATATAGACTTTTCACTGGCAATCTTTGTGGTTTCCTCAGAATATCTTCCAAGGTTAACTCCCGATTGTAAAATGGTAGGTGTCCGAAGTCCATTCTACACAAAAAAAAAAGAAATCAAGTATGAAATCGGTACATATAGAAACATAAGTAATCCGATTCTGAAGAGACTACAAGAATAGGGTTATGTAGTACATGTATAAAACTCGATTATTGAAAGGAAGATGAAAAGACTATGCTAATCAGATTATACATATTACATATATAAACCGATTCTGGAGATGTATTTTCATATTTCATTTCTAAGCCAGAATCGGTTGATGTTAATCATAATATAAACCGAAACTGTGCATGCTCTTCATGGTCGAAAACAAAACCCAGAATCGGTTTATTCGATAGGTCAATAAAAACCGAGTCCGGGTGTAATCAGAGTTTTGATTTGTCAAAAACGAAGATTTAAACATGTAAATCAATAAGATATGAAGAATCATAGAATGGGTTGATGGAGATTTACCTTTTTCTTGTGTGGATCGAAGATTCGTTGGAGAAGAAGATCAAAATTAGAGTTCTGTGAATTTGGAAAGATTATGATGAAAATAAAAAGTTTTTTTAGGTCTAGGTTTGTGTTTTTGGATTTACTGAAAATAGAAAGTTTAGAATTTATATGAGATAGTTTTAGGAATTAATGTGGGGGTAAATTAGTATTTTTAAGAAGTTTGGGTGCCTATAATAATTTGGTGGTGTGGAAAAAAAATTTGATAGGCCCCAATTAAATGGTATAGGTCCCAATTTAGCCAGGTATCAAAAATGGTTGATTGTCAACCACTTCTCACTGTCAGGAAAATCAAAATTAATAATAAATTCCATTTAATAAAATAATGTGAGTGCAAGCTAATTTTTTTTCTTTTTTGAAAAAATGAATGTGGACAATTTTAACTTTTTTATTTGTTTTAATAATTCATTCATAGCACCTGCATAACTGTCTACCACGTTAGCTGATTTGGGCTTTGATTTAAGATATTACAACAATAACTAAGGAGTAAGGAGTAAGGATTCTGGCATAGATAAAGGAGGATGGCCCGGTAAAAATAGTCACACCAGTACTCCTCGAGATGGGTTTATAAATTAGGTCTCAGTGGTTGGTTTGGCTTCACCAAAAATGTTTATAATTTGAAATTCATGTAAAGGGATTGATATCCAACTACTAACACTACACCAAAATCAGGATTTTATAACAGTGTAACTTGTCACAGTTTATTTTTCAGTTACAGATACACCTGTGATAAGTCCTGCAAAAGTTATAACTGTTATTAAATTTTGTATTCGTGATAATAATTAGAAATATTAAATTCTTTTATTAGTCACAATAATATTTGTTGACAACTTTACAGACAATCACAATTACAATTCAAAGTGATGATTCCACCCAAATATTTGACCACATCTAAAACAACCCCAAAATTATAACACTTTGAATTTTACTTGTCACTAATTTTCCCACATTTATACAAACTAACAATTATATTTCATTTCTATAAATCAAAATACAATTTACTTTTTCTTTTTAATTTTCTTAATATTAGAAAACAGGATCAAGACCAAGTCAACAAGTCATGACTTTATAGAAATTTGACTTGACATATCTGCTTCTTCCGAAGACGGTGAAAATTACCAGACTACCCTTATCGGAATAAGTGCAATAAAAATTCCGAAGAATGTGAAAATGACCAGACTACCGTTATCGGAAATAAGTAAAGTAAATATTACAAAATATTACCCTTAATGGAAAAAAGTGCAACAAAATATTATGCAGAATGTGAAAATAACCAGACTACCCTTATCAGAAATAAGTGAAGTAAATATTACAGACTATGAAAATGACCACATTACCCTTAATGGAAATTAGTGCAATAAATATTATGGAAAATGTGAAAATGACCGGACTACCCTTATCGGAAATAAGTAAAGTAAATATTACAGACTGTGAAAATAACCATACAACCCTTATAAGAAATAAGTAAAGTAAATATTACAGAATGTCAAAATGACTATTTTACCCTTACTGGAAATAAGTGCAATAAATATTATGGAGACTGTGAAAATGACCAGACTACCAATATCGGAAATAAGTAAAGGAAATATTACACATTTTTAAAATGACCATATTACCCTTACTAGAAATAAGTGCAATAAATATCATGGAGACTATGAAAATGACTATATTACCCTTACTAGAAATAAGTGCAATAAATATCATGGAGACTATGAAAATGACCAAACTACCCTAATCAAAAATAAGTAAAGTAAATATTACATACTCTGAAAATGACTATTTTACCCTTATTGGAAATAAGTGTAATACATATTCTGGAGACTATAAAAATGACCAGACTACCCTTATCAGAATTAAGTAAAGTAAATATTACAGACTATGAAAATGACCATATTACCCTTACTGGAAATAAATGCAATAAATATCATGGAGACTATGAAAATGACCAAACTACCCTTATCAAAAATAAGTAAAGTAAATATTACAGACTGAAAATGACCATATTACCCTTACTGGAAATAAGTGCAATAATTATCATGGAGACTATAAAATTACCAAACTACCCTTATCAAAAATAAGTAAAGTAAATATTACAGACAATGAAAATGACCACTTTACCCTTATTGGAAACCTATGCAATAAATATTATGGAGACTGTGAAAATGACCAGACTACCCTTATTGGAAATAAGTAAAGTAAATATTACAGACTGTAAAAATGACCATATTACAATTACTGGAAATTAGTGCAATAAATATTATTGAGAAAGTGAAAATGACAAGACTACCCTTATTAAAAATAATTAAAGTTGATATCTCAGACTGTAAAAATGACCATATTACCCTTACTATAAATTAATGCAATAAACATCATGGAGACTATAAAATGACCAAACTGCCCTTATCAACAATAAGTCAAGTAAATATTACAGTATGTGAAAATGCCCATTGTACCCTTACTGGAAATAAGGTTAATAAATGTTATGGAGGCTGTGAAATGACCAAACTACCCTTGTCGGAAATAAGTAAAGTAAATATTACAAACTATGAAAATTATCATATTACCCTTAATGGAAATTAGTGCAATAAATATTATGGAGATTGTTACCCTTAATGACCAAACTACCATATTACCCTTAATGCACAGTCTCCATAATATTTATTGCACTTATTTCCAGTAAGGGTAGTATGGTCATTTTCACTGTCTGTCATATTCACTTTACTTATTTCCGATAAGGATAGTCTGGTCATTTTCACAGTCTCCATAATATTTATTTCACTAATTTTCAGTAAGGGTAGTATGGTCATTTTCACCGTCTGTGTGATATTTATTGCACTTATTTCCAGTAAGGATATTTTGGTCATTTTGACAGTCTCCTTAATATTTATTGCAATTATTTTCAGTAAGGCAAAAATAGTCATTTTCACATTCTGTAATATTTACTTTAGTTATTTTGATAAGGGTAGTCTGGTTATTTTCACAGTCTCCATAATATTTATTTCACTAATTTTCAATAAGGGCAGTATAGTCATTTTCACCGTCTATGTGATATTTACTGCACACTTATTTCTAAGAAGGGTAGTTTGGTCATTTTCACAGTCTTCATAATATTTATTGCATATACTTCCAGTAAGGGTAAAATAGTCATTTTCACAGTCTATAATATTTACTTTACTTATTTTTGATAAGGGTAGTTTGGTCATTTTCACTGTCTCTGTGATATTTGTTAACTTATTTCTAGTAAGGGTAATATGGTCATTTTCACAATCTGTAATATTTACTTTACTTATTTCCGATAGTAGTATGGTCATTTTAACTGTATCCATGATATTTATTGCACTAATTCCTAGTAAGGGTAATATGGTCATTTTCACTGTCTGTGTGATATTTATTGTACTTATTTCCAGTAAGGGTAATATGGTCATTTTCACAATCTGTAATATTTATTTCACTTATTTCCGATAAGAGTAGTATGGTCATTTTCACTATCTCCATGATATTTATTGCACTAATTTCTAATAAGGGTAATATGGTCATTTTCACTGTTTTATACTATTTACTTTACTTATTTCCGATAAGGGTAATATGGTCATTTTCTTAAACTGTAATATTTACTTTACTTATTTCCGATAAGGGTAGTCTGGTCATTTTCACTCTAGTAATCTTTGAACCTGTGATGTTCGAATCCGATATATTTCGTCTGCAGATCATCCAAACGAGAAACTCAAATCTAACTCTAGTAATCTTTGAACCTGTGATGTTCAAATATGATATATTTTGTTTCCAGTTCATCCGAACGAGAAACTCAGGTCTAACACTAGTAATCTTTGAACCTGTGATTTTTCAATTCTGATATATTTCGTCTTCAGTTCATCCAAATGAGAAGCTCAAGTCTAACTCTAGTAATCTTTGAATCTGTGATGTTCAAATATGATATATTCTGTTTCCAGTTCATCCGAACGACAAACTCAGGTCTAACGCTAGTAATCTCTGAACATGTGATGTTCAATTCTCATATATTTCGTCTTCAGTTCATCCGAACGAGAAACTCAGGTCTAACTCTAATAATTTTTGAACCTGTGATGTTCATTTCTGATATATTTCGTCTTCAGTTCATCCGAACAAGAAACTCATGTCTAACTCTAGTAATATTTGAACCTGTGATGTTTAATTCTGATATATATTTCGTCTTCAGTTCATCCGAACGAGAAACTCAAGTCTAAATCTAGTAGTCTTTGAACCCGTGTTGTTCAATACTGATATATTTCGTCTTCAGTTCATTCGAACGAGAAACACAAGTCTAACTCTAGTCTCTGAACCTGTGTTGTTGAATTCTGATATATATTTCGTCTTCAGTTCAATCGAACGAGAAACTCAAGTCTAACTTTAGTAGTCTTTGAACCTGTGTTTTTCAATTCTGATATATTTCATCTTCAGTTCATCCGAACGAGAAACTCAATTCTAACTCTAGTAGTCTTTGAACCTGTGATGTTCAATTCTAATATATTTCGTCTTCAGTTCATCCGAACGAGAAACTTAAATCTAACTCTAGTACTCTTTGAACTCGTGTTGTTCAATTCTAATATATTTCGTCTTCAATTCAAACGAACGAGAAACTCAAGTCTAAATCTAGTAGTCTTTGAACCTGTGTTGTTCAATTCTGATATATTTCTTCTTCAGTTCATCCGAACGAGAAACTCAAGTCTAACTCTAGTAATGTTTGAACCTGTGACGTTTAATTCTGATATATTTCGTCTTCAGATCACCCGAACGAGAATCTCAGGTCTAACTCTAGTAATCTTTGGACATGTGATGTTCAATTCTGATATATTTCGTCTCCAGTTCATCCGAACGAGAAACTCAAGTCTAACTCTAGTAATCTTTGGACCTGGGATGTTCAATTCTGATATATTTTTCTTCAGTTCATCCGAATCAGAAACTCAGGTCTAACTCTACTAATCTTCGAACTCGAGATGTTCAATTCTGATATATTTCATCTTTAGTTCATTCTAACGAGAAACTCAGGTCTAACTCTAGTAATTTTTGAAACTGTGATGTTGAATTATGATATATTTCGTCTTCAGTTCATCCAAACGAGAAACTCAGGTCTAAATCTAATAATTTTTGAACTTGTGATGTTTTCGAACCTGATATATTTCTTCTCCAGTTCACCTGAATTAGAAACTCAGGTCTAAATTTAGTAATCTTAACCTGGGATTTTTTCGAATCTGATATATTTCTTCTTCGGTTCACCCGAATGAGAAACTCAGGTTCAAAGATTACTGGAGTTAGACCCAAGTTTCTCATTTGGATGAACTGGAGCAAAATATATCAGATTCGAACATCCCAGGTTCGAAGATGAATCTGATATATTTTGTGTCCAATTCATCTAAGTGAGAAGCTTGGGTCTAACTCCAGTAATCTTTGTACCTGGGATGTTCAAATATAACATATTTCTTCTCGAGTTCACCCGAATGAGAAACTCAGGTCTAACTTTAGTAATCTTAACCTGTGATGTTTTCGAATATGATATATTTCTTCTCCAGTTCTTCCGAATGAGAAACTCAGGTCTAACTCTAGTAATCTTTGAACCTGAGATGTTCGAATCTGATATATTTCTTCTCTAGTTCTTCCAAATGAGATCGTATGTCAATCATCATCATTTGTATGTTTTCGATTTAGGGTTTCATCATCTTTTTCTTTTTTGTCGATTTTTAGGGTTTCGTCATATGTTAAGTCATTCATTTAATACCTTTTTTTCTTAAAATTTAATTTTAGGGTTCGCCAGAGTTGGAGCTTTGAAGAACTGATTTTAAATATTAGCTTAGTAGGTATAGTGGACTTTGCAATAAGTTTTAGGTATAATGGATTTTGCACCTATTATTAAAACCATTTGAACCATTCAATAATTTTTCTCTTTGACACATAGCAAGAACCTAACCATCATGAGAGAAAATTCGGCCTATATATAAAATTAAATTAATAAGTATTTTCAGACTTTACCGACATACGTGTATAAGTCGTTTTATATATTTGAATACAGGAGAGAAAATTCAGCCTATATAAAAAATTAAATTAATATGTATTTTTAGACTTTACCGTGAAAAAATAGCATTTTATGAGGAGTCTTTGGGTGGGTATAAGAATTCTATGTTTTATGGTAATATAGAAAATATATGAGCTCCTAACCGAAAATCAGCTTGTGGCACTTTGGTTAGATTCCCGTATGGGTAGCCTGACCTCTCAGGTTCGACCCCTTCCCTTCATTAATTTTTTTTGAGTATAAAAATCCAGTGGCGTGCAGCTCTACCACTACCCCACTTTAATCGAGTTACAGTACATGTACATGTGCGAAATACACAAACAAAAAATCGTGTCCCTATATCTATTAGGTTTTCTTTTATGAAGTGAAGTTATAGAAGAGAGAGAAAATCAGTCAATCTTATCTCTTTTTCATTCTCCCCCGCCTCTTACTCTCTCCATTTTCTCTGTGAACATGTAACCCTAACCTATTATATGTGTTTTGTGTCTATCTTACATCTTCTAATGTTTCTGCAATAAATTGAAACGCGATCTGATCGAAGAAGAAGAAATTTTGTTTTTCTATTTCTGTTTATACTTACTCGGAACAACAGCTAAGTGAATCTATGAACTGATTTCAGTTTCAATTGTTTTTTGTTTGATCGATTATGAGTTACTTTTGATGACATATTTCTAATCTTGTTTTTCTGTGTGATTTATTAGGTTTTTTCGAAGGAGAACGAGTAGAGGAGAAACCCTAAATTTATCAGCAAGAAGAGAAGAAATCCTAGCCTCTATTTTGGAACCAAAGTGAGTTCTTCTTCGGTTTTCTTGGTGAAGTCAATCTTTCAACTCAGGTAATGTTTTCTCAAAACCCAATTTTTTTTTAACAATTTGATTTGGCTTATTGATTTGATTTTGTGTTATTAGTAATAAAGTGTTTTCTGATGGGGTTTTTATTTTTGAAGGTTGTTGTGAAGGTTATATATAAATCTGAAGGAGGAGTATAGATTTTCTGAGTAGTATTTTTTTTGGGGGTTTGTCGAATCATTAAGATGAAGCTATAGAATGTTGGACTCATAGATTTAAATAACTATGGGTCTGAACTCATAAATTTTGTGTTGTTTTGATCTTTATTTATGTTTAATAACCAATTTAAAATGATTTTGATTATTATTGTATGGGTTTATTTGTATGTATGTGGTTGATAATGGGACTGAATCTGGGATTTTTTGAGTTTTCGATAGTCGTTATAAGGATATGTTTTTATTTTTATGATTTCTGTTGGCTATTGGAACTGAATGAGGGATCTAGGTAAAGTTTTCCAGGGGAAAGAATCAATTTAGGGCTGTGAGTATGTGATTTTTGCAGTTCTAATGTTGGTTTTACTTTGCAGCAAGCAGAAGTTTTAAGGATCAACAAACTTTAAAATGGAGGAAAACTATGGAGCTAAGGTGGGGGGCATGTGTGGACTGCAGAACATTGGGAGAACGAAAGACAAAGAATGACGTAACTCGGTAGTTCTTTTATCTCGTAGCTTGGTTATGTTTATAACTTAGCTCTGTCTTTAAATATGTAATTCCTTTCGCCATTATTTTATAATTTCCCTTTAAATGTATTGCAGGTAATGGCAATGACCTCCCAGATTCTATTGGATGCTATGAGGAAAGCATTTTTCAGTTTAGATAATGTGTCTACTGGTGTTTGATAATGGTCATAAGATTAACCATTGATGGGCTTTCACAGGAAGGATCTATCTTTGCTTCTATTCCAACAACATTATTTTGGATGGCTTATATTGCTTGTTCGTTGCTTACATGGGTATGTATATTGAAGAACCAAGATATACCTTTTACTCTGAACTGTGTGTCATCTTGCTCTTCTAACACTAAATCTTGTTTTATCTTAGCCTGTTAGAGACATCTTACAATAATATTTTGTATTGTCTTTTTTTTCCAGAGTTGATGGGGTCAGTTATCTCTCATTACAAGGAATCAGTAACACCTCCAAGGAATCAACCTGTCTAATTTTAGGCCATTTGGAAGGCTTTGGCAGGACTACTTTTAATTCTTTACCAATCAGGTGAATCTACTTCTATTTTTACGCAAATTTATTATTATTGGATGGTGTGTTTTAAACTTAGTAATATTAACATTGCTTGATTTATGACATTGAATGACGGAAGTTAATGGTTGCATGAGATTGGAACAATCTATACTTTGGTCTAAAATTGATTCTGGTGTTTAGAAATTTTGCGAACATGTCAATGGTTAAGTACTGTGACAAACAAACAATTTAACACCTTATGCTCCGTTGAGCCCACAGTATGTGAAGTTTCTATGACTATGGGTGTTACAAAACGTAATATCATCTTAGATATATAAGGAACAATGTTTTTCTGTTAGTATGAGTTAGCTGTGAAGGTTCTGCAGCTAGTTTGACCTTGTTTTGTGTAATTTACTATTTTGGCAGTCTCCCAAAAGAGGGGTGAAGGCACCAGTGGCGGCAAAGAAGAAGACCGTAAGTTTTAGTTTCTTGTGAACATGTTCACCAAAGAAGCTATTTTACTAAATATGTAGCTTTCCCTGCTGAAGATGGAATTTTCATCTTGCAGGATAAGGTTGTGAATCCTTTATTTGAAAAGCGTCCAAAACAGTTTGGTATTGGTGGTGCATTGCCTCCAAAAAGGATTTGCATAGGTTCGTGAAATGGCCAAAAGTTGTCCGCATTCAACGCCAAAGGAGGATTTTAAGCAACGTTCGAAGGTTCCACCTGCTTTGAACCAGTTCACAAAGACCTTAGATAAAAACCTTGGTATGTATGTCGAGTTTCGTATATGTATTATATTTATTATGTCTCTGTGATGCTATAAGAACGATACAGTTGATTATTTCTTAGCAGGACCTGACCCAATTGCATTTGCTTTTCCAGGAAAACGACAAAGTTGGAGGACGATTTATATAGTTCAGTTACATATTACTTGGAATGCTTGTTGGACCTGAAACTATTGAAAGAGGACGATTTATATAGTTCGCCTATTTTACTACCGATCATCTAATTTACTACTGGGGTATTGAATTTTAAACAAATTTCTCATGTATAAGTCGGAAGTGTCTAATTTACTACTGATTGGTGCAATTCATTTCCTTGCAGATCGGACGATGGTGGATGCTTGCCTTACAGAAGGTGCTCACTACCAGGACCTTGTTCAGGTGCATAACTCATAAGTGTTGCAGATTTGAAAGACAATCGGCACGCAAGACAAGGCAAAGACTGTTATGTGAGTTCTGTCTTTTAGTCTACTTATATGTTATCTATTTAAGTTTCTAAACATATGTTATATTCCCTCAAACTTAGGAATATGAATTCTCTCCAAGTATCAAACTTCATGAAGAGAGATCAATAATAATGTAGTTCTTTACATTTCTTTATTCTGTTTTTATCAAAACTTGTCATTAACATGTTCAATTTTTATTATTTGTAGCTCATGCGTGTTTGATGCCAATGCTGGAATTACTTGAAATGATAAATTTGTCTATGCTCGCGTTAAATGGTATGATAACAAATCTTATTGATTCATTTCTATATTTTTATTCTCTTGCAACTTCTTATCTCATTGTGTATTAATTAAGTTAAGCTTGTTTTTTCTTGGTTGCAGCTCACAAAGTGTTGGCTCTGAATTGTGCTTGGTTAAATAAAACAATTTTTTGGTTGCAAGTATCATAATGAATAGACCTTTGTGCTTGTATTTCCACAATGTATGTATGAGTGTTGAAATGTGTGTCGCAGCCTGTGTTTCAGGATAAATTGTGTCACAGGCCTGTAAACTGGAAGCCCAGGTCCGTTATAATGGATCTGGACTATCCATTTTTTTAATTGTAATTTAAAGAATTGTCACGGAAATAATTGTTACAAAAAGTGTTAGTTAAAAAGAACACGTGTCATCATCTGGGTGCTGATATAGGACGATGACACGTGTTACTAAAAGATTTGTTACAAGCAATAGGTAACACTTATAAGTGTTATTGTAACCGTTACTACAAGAACACACGTGTTCTTAAAGGGATCGTTGCAATAATATACTCACACCTAAACAGTGACAGTTCTCGTGACAAATGAGCCACATGTCGCTTTCCTAAAATTAGGTCAATTGTGGCTAATAATTATTGTAACGCTTTTTATATGTGACTGTATCTGGATCTTGTCACAGATAAAAACGTTACAAAAAACGATCACAATTATTAATTAAAGCCTATTTAGTCCAGTTATAACCGTTACACATTCAATAAGTAACAGGTATAGCCTGTGATAAAATCCTGGAAATGGTGTAGTGTAAGGTCGGTTCCTATGAGGGGCGGATAACCCACCCATTTTCCATGCCAGCTGGTCTGGAAAACTGGTCGCGCCATTATGGAAAAAAAAGATAAGCGGTGGAGACTACACCTCTAGTGGTTTCATCTACATCGCTCGGTATAGTTTACACCGCTAGCGATTTAAACTGCACCGTCTTCGGTCGGTGCTCTACCGCCTATAAATATTAGCATTCCTTCCAGTTTTCATTCACAAAAAAAATTTCTTCCCTCTAAAGAGCATACCAGAGCAATTTTTTACTTAAAAATGAGTAGTACCAAAAAACAAAATAGACAAAGGAAAAAGACAGGAAAGAAAAGGGAAAATTTGTTGCAGATAGTGATATCGTATGGGTTCAGGATAAACAACAAGAGTTCGCTAATGTTAGGCAACTAGTTGGACCTGGTGTATTATCTTCGCATTTATGTAACCATCTTTAGCATGTTTTGTTACTTAAATTAAGAGGTGCGTGGTCTGAGCTAACTGAAGTCTTTGGGTTACTCCCGGAAGCTGTTCAAGAATCCTTGAGAAGATATCCTTGGAAGCGTTTATATTTCATGAAAGGAAAAAACCACATGACTCAAATTGTGCGAGTTATTTGTGAGCGTTGGTTGAACGCTGCAAATACTCTCTTTTCCAAGGATTTCGAGTGTGAACGTTGGAAAAATAAGTTCTATTTTTCCATTCAATAGATTAATTTTTAGTTTAGAAACAAATTTTAGTTTTTAGAGATTCAATTTTTTAGCTTGATACAAATTTTAGTCCCACATACAAACTTTAATTTTAAGACCATGTTGTTTTTAGGGTTTACACTAATAGATTTGTATATGTTGACTGAAATAAAAATTAAGGGTGAATTAGGAAAATTTAACGAATTAAAGTGGATATCAGAAGGAAGATGGAAACAATTACTTCCCTTGTACTCAAATGATATTGAAGGAAAGCCAGAATCCAGACAGTTACACTCATTTGGATTAAGAGTGTTTGGATTAAAGGCTTTTTTGAGCTATTACCATGAGAAGGAGATACCCAGAGCTGAAAATTATCCCGAGCTTGAACGTATTTTTGTATTATGGATGTTAGGTTAAGTTTATTCCCCAATGGTAGCTCAGTGACATTAACTGGTTTTCTGGAGTCTTTAGAAAATTTAATTAAAGCGCCAAATTATGATTGGGGTTCTGCGATTTTAGCTGAGCTATACATAAATCTCAGTGAGTTCCCATGTAAGAAGAGAAATAACTTTAATGGATTTTGGGTCATATCGGAGGTAGAAACCACAATCCCTTTCTATTTATTAGATTTATTATCGAGTTTTCATACTAATTAATGGTGAATATATTAACACATAAATTTTTGTCAATGTTATTTTTCAGTATTGGTGGTATACTTACTTTAAGGTCAGGGAACCTGATCTTCATGATACACGATTAATTTTTCCAGTCGTGTACAAGTACAAAGCTGGGAATTGGGTTGGTAAGATTAATGATGGTCAAAATGTCGTTGCTATGCATAGGATGCAACAACTGTGCAGAACTAGTATCAACATTAAGCCAATATTGTATGCAGAAATCCCCGAGTTCTATGAAGCAACGGCAGAAGCAATGCTACATTTAAGCCTTAGGAGACTTGTGTTTTACAGTCCAATTAGTGATTAGGGTATTTGGTATTATGGAGAAAGACATATGTTTCAGCTACAAGGAAGAAAGGTAAAACCAATCAACCCGTTTCCAACTTCAATAATTTCACACGATGACTGGATAAAGTTGATAAATAATGGACAACCTTGGGAAGAAGTTGAAGATTTGATCCGAATTCCAGAAATGACTATGATTACTTCAGTTAGTTTCAAAAGGTATGCAAGCTAAATATTGTTGTTCATCCACAAAATATAGGTAGTTTTGACTTTCCAGCAATTGGTAATTTGCCACTTACAGATCTTCCATCCCAACCTCCACCACCGACGGTTGAAGCATATACATGTCCTCGCAGTCAAATGGGGTTGTCAAATATGCCACCAATATCTTGGGAAGTCCAGACTGTATCACCAGGTGGAGATATTGTTACAGTCCCACTTACTAGTGAAGGTCAGCAGAGCTATCCATACTATGGTGTGGTGGTACCATAAGAAGAGTTTCAGAACCGGTGCAACAAATTATCGTTTTTTTATCAATGAACTCCAGAATTTTCACTTGAGGGAAATGCAGACACATCGGGAGAATATGAGTTATGAATTGCCTGATACTCCGTTAGGGTCAAGTTCTCAAAATAGCTGGTGATAGCAGTGCAATAAGTCGTGGAGGTCGTAGAAGTCGTCATGACACTCTAACTATGGTGGAAGAGACTCATCTAGCAGCAGGAACAACACCAGCAGCAAACCTGGAGACGTATTTTCAGTCTCCTATTAGTTTCATGCCACAAGGTCCCGCACTTACTCCTGGTGGTGGCGTAAATATGGATGCATTTAGGCAGTCCATAATTTATACCCCCACAAGTACTTCAGCATTTCACCGATTCCAGGCACCTCCAATTCAACCATATACGGTACCATATCAAGGTTATGAATCACATGATGCTACTCAACCACCATATCACAGTCCAAATAATGAGTTTCACTGGATTATCGTTAGTTTGATATATCGTTCGTTAGTATGAATTATAGTTTGTTAGGTTGATAAATCTTTAATATGAATCGTGGTTTGTTTAAATCGTTAATGTAATTGCACTTTTGTTTGATAAATAATAATCTTCATTTAAAGTTTGCTATTGAAGTTAAAATTGAGAAATAAAATTGATACATTAGATTAAATTTGGGAAACACTTTTAAGATTTCATAACAACTTGCATATCGGAACTTCTTCAAATTTCAGAAGAACACGTCCCCAAAAGGGAAGCGCCTGTAATGCACCATCAACGATTGGATGATTAGTGAAGAGAACATAATTCCTGAAGATGCATTCATCTTCAAATGAGATAAAGTTGCGGTGTTGTGGTCTCCTTATTTCATTTTGCACACTAGCTCGAAGTTCAACTCTTTCAGTTTCGTCCGCATGTTTCTCTTCTATGAATTGAGCCAGAGGCATGTTTTAATTCATTGAAAAATCTAAGAAAATAGGAAAAAGGTGTGGTGTGAGTTATAATGGAAGAGGAATTTCGTATTTATTGGAGGAAAGATTTCTAGCCGTTGTATCAGATTCTACGTAGCGGTGTAGACTAGCCGAGTCTCGACCGGTAGGTAGAAACTTAACCTGGCCTGGCTTAGTGGCAAATTTCCACTTATCCAGGCTTGTTTTCCATTTTGCCAGCTCCATAGTGGGTGCAAAAATGACAAACTCTCAAATTTTCCACACCCATAGGAATCGACCTAATGATTTATGGCTAAAGATAGTCAAACACCAAACAAAAAAATTGGAAAAATGTTGGACCAAATACTAACTTTGGACAAAACATAAATACAGAAGAAAAAAAATTAATCTATAAATTATTAGTTTGCAGTGTAATTTGGGAAATGAGTGACGTGATATTACTTTCTCAGGCCTAGCTTACTTGATAAAATATGATTTTTGCATGATCCCTTTTGTTGTAATGGGCCTACACATTGGGGTGTAAAACCTGTCGCCTCAGCATAACCCATTTTACGAAATTACATTGGTTAGTGTGTTGTGCACGGTGCTGTGGCTCTGTCAGAATTAAACGTGTTGTGTCGCGTTGATTAGATAACATGTTGTGCTTTGGTAGCATGATCATCTTTTATTTTCCAAAAATGAAAATATTCCTCGGATATTTTAAATATGTATTTTTTCATGAATGATATTATATGTTATTGATATAAATCAGCATGCCAAAAATAAAATGTCGAAATTGGTTAGAATTAAGAATATTTTGTGAAATGTACATGAATTTCAATGTATTTTATCATTTTGTATAGGGTTTTATGCATAATGACTGCTTTCTACGCATATGATATTGTAATGTGTTGTATGTTTATCCGTTACCGCGTGATGTATCGTCCTGATGTGCCTATTTCTCTGTCATAGTACGACGCACTAAGATAACATGTTATATTGTTATGTTCCTGTCGTGCCTAATTACCTGATGACTGATGTGCTATGATGTACTTGAATTTTAGCGTGATGTGTTGTGCCTTAGATATGCTGGCACGATACATTTTCGGCCTTTTACCTACATGTATCGTTACTTTTCCCTAATCTACTCTTTAACAATAGCAGTGGGAGCTATAGTGAAAAATGTGGTGATTTCGATGAGAGAGTTATCACAGCCGTCCGATAGCTGGCAAAAGTAACTGTACCTTTGAATTGTGAAACAGGTCATGGTTCACGGATCGGTCGCGGTTCTTTTGGTTAATCTAATACCCACCGTGTTTTTTGGTTCACCGAACTGCCACAACTTTTTAGAAATTGTAACTCTTCTTTAAAGTTACTAATGACTTTGAAGAAACGATGTAAAAAAAGAAATATCAGTTTCAAATTTTGACACTAAAAGTAGTCCCATGTAATTCCAACGACACGCAAAGCGAGTGCATGCTGGCTTAGTTTTTTTGTTAACCAGAAGCTTGTTTTTTAGTTACTGGAACATTTATATACGTTCCAAATGGCTAATGAAACATTCATGGCTGAATGCTTTAACAACATAAAATTAGTTTGAAATTTGACGCACTAAAAATAACCCATTACATTCCATCGACAAGTGAAGCGCATGCACGGCCCTTGTATTCCTTAACGGGACCATCATTTCTTAATCAATCATAATCATCCGAAAGTCATACTTCAAATTTTCATAGTTACAAAGGCTAGTTTTATAGTTACGATGATCATGATCCTTAGGTTCAATTCCTAGTGGATTTGTTTACCCCAATTAAAATGATTTGTCAACTAATTATTATGTATTCTTTAAATTCAAACTGGTAAAGTTGGATATCGAAATCTCAATCAATTACACAATATTTTGAATAAACCTAATTACTTACTGATCTATCCATATTCATTTTTCAATCCGTAACTGATAGGGATGTGTATATACTAGTTGAATTGCATATATTAATCCTCCACTACCTTGCGTGATTTGCATGGACAAGTTATTATAGTTTCAGTTGGGATATTTTTATTTTTCTTAAAAAGATTTATTGATTAAAAAGAGAGTATAAAAAACTTATAACACCCTAAACTATGCTTCAAAAAAAAAAGACACCCTAAAAACCAATCAAAATAAAGCAAAAACAATAAAAAAAGAGGTAGTTGGAATACATTGTTTGATTTTAATTGAAAATCGGTTCACATTTCACACAATAGCGAAAGTGATTTTTCAACTGTTATTTAAGTTTGAATTAAAACTTTGCAAGTCTAAGATAGGAATCCAAATATTAAGATTGCATTGCGCTGATTTATAATGAAAAATTGTCACATTCAGAGACCTAAAGGTCGAAAATCATTATTTGATCTTATCAAATTCTCTGACCTGTTCCATGAAAAAAAAAACAATCAGAATATTCACTTATAATACAACTTTACCAAACAGGATGTATTTGAACTTCAATGAATTTGATAACGATGACAGAGATGGTTATGATGTACTTCAATATTACTCTTGGCATATTTGGAAGCCATATATGATGCAGTTTTGAAAACAAACAACCGCAACATAGTGTTGTATCAACGACTGCAATAGTTATATTTATTAATAACTACACAAATATTTACGATGCCAATATTATCTAACCTTATCTTGACGGTATTATGTGACCTTATGCATGACCAAAACTACAAGTCCACAGTGGATCCCACCCAAAATTTAAAAGAAATTTTAACTACAAATCTACGATGAACCCTAATTTTCACTATTCTTTTTCTATTACAACGCTTGTCAGTTAGGGACCGATATAAGCGCTTCCATATGTTCTTGGTTAAATTTAACTTGGTTGGTTGGGAACTTGCGGTTGAAAGTTTGTTTTTTATAGTTTAGTTTTTTTCCTCCTTCTTGATTCGTTTGATCACACTTCTTTTTTATCTTCTCACTACACCAAAATTAGGGTTTTGTAATTTCTCTTTACAGTAAATGGGGTTGCAACTGCATTAGACGTTCCGAAATACGGTGCAGTTTTTCATAACAAATGTGTTAGATGTAACGGCTTAATGGAAACAACTTTTTTAATTTTGTCACACGCGGATGTCGTTATAAAATTTCTTTCAAGCACAGAATATTTGTGGCTAGGAATGTACAATCTTGGAAAGAACTTCAGCAAGTAGACGCTGGGCTTTCAACAACCACATTAAATGAAAAACACTAGAATTTGGCGAAGGCACATTAAGGAAAGTTTTTTTAATGTATACTACCCCATGGCCTGGTAGCATCACTCTCAGCATTAATAACCTCTAAAAAAACATTTTCAAGCATGGGAAACAGAAAGAGAAGTCATGGATAGCTATTATATGTGATTATTTTGTGCCCACAAAGTCATTTAATAGAATTTGATTGAGAAAATATGGGATTGCCCGGTCCCATATAGTTGTTGGTAAGTGTCATGCTTGGCGTTCGTCTGCTGCAAAGTTTTTCAGACCATCTGTTGCTTGAATCCCTTCTCTATAATTGTTTTGAATATCACACGGAGGAATTTGTCACATTCTCTATTTTATTTCGATAATTATTTATGCCATATACCATGGAGTTTCAGCCTGTGTTTTTATGAGGCACATCAGATTTTCCGAACTCGTCTCAAAGTTATCTTTAGGCCATTGTCTCTCCGTTGTTTTCCTTGATCCTAGCATAGTTTCCCATGTTTTTGCTAGTAGAGAAGCAGTTATCCCTAGAAATACGCGAGAGTCATCACAGCTTGAGCACTCGAATCCCTGTAAAAAAAAACTGCTCCCACCATTCCTGGATGTCCCCCTAGCATCCCTATCCGTGTCGATCTTTATACAATTCGGTTCCAGTCTAGTCCAACCCGCCAATATCGTTGTTGCTCTGATATTGGTTGGGTTGGCCCTGACTGGTGGCCTCTAGGTAAAACTGAGGGAAGAATCTTTTTTTCCCATTTGAATTCACGTTGTTGCTTCAAGGTATATGCTAGGATATTGCATATGGGTGTATGGTGTGGTTTGAAAACTAATCATTTCTGGATGTCCATAGGTTCCAAAAGAGAAAAGGGAAAGTTGATATGGAGGGGATATGGCTAGAGTCTTGCAGAATTTATGAAACAGTTGTTTGAGTGTTTACAGTTATATGGGAGTTGAGGTTAGTTTGGTTTGTCAATAAACGACATAACAGGTTGTTTCAGGTAGCTGCACCTATTGGGTAGTGATTAAACATTTGCTCTGTTGTTTGTGGTTCAATGGCGATGTACCAGGGCATTGGGCGAGTGAGGTTGATGCGGTATAAAATAGTAAAGATTGGACGACCTTTATACCTCCACAAGAAAAGATGAATATTTAGTATACATGGTAAGTTCCACAAGATGGTTTTCTTGTTGTATTAGATAACTGTAGCCAGTGGCAATGGTGTATTTCAGATTTTGAGTGCGTCCATTGGATCTTATCCGGAGGCATGTCTTGGGGAAGGTGGATGTTTATTATGTTTTACTCAACAAATGGGAGGTGATTCAGTTGTTCATGATTTCAGTTATTGGTGAGAGGGTCGATGTACTACTGATTGGATTGGTTAGCATTGGGACGGGTCAAGGTTTTAAGGATGAGGTAGGATAGGTGTATCTAAACCATTTCCGATGCGACGGAATATGTGTGATTTTTGAAGGGTGTGGTTGTAGTTGGTTGGATTGAAAAATAAAATGCCTATTTCAGCTCATGGAATTTGCTTTGGAGGAATATCTACAACGTTGCTGATGATTTTTTCAAGTGTACTTAGTTCAAAATTGACATTAACATCAAAATTCGTCTAGATAAATTTTTCATTTAAGGTCCTTCATATGTTGATTTCTGACTATTTACATTATAACAAACAACAAAAAACAGTTTGTTGGCATGTCTCTTTGTTCTTGGCGAGTCTGATTTTCATTGGGCTCTTAATATTTCAAGAACAAGGAGTCTCCATGATAATGAGACTAGTATTATGAGCAATGTTATTTTATCTCCTGAAAAGAAAAACAAGATGATTTGGACATGAGATAAAAGTAGGATTTTCCCCATTAGCGTCTGCGAATGATATAAGTGAAACTTCAACAATTCTTTTTTCTCACAACACTTTTTTTTTCATTTCTCCATCTCTTTTGACAAAGCACCTCAGAACAAAAAAAAATATATCTTTCAGACTCTCACTATTTCTCTTTTCTCTATCTGAGAGAACAAAAAACCCAAAAACTCAACGAACCCTAGCGTCGTTCGAATCCATCTCCTACTCAGATCGGCTTTTCTGAAGAATATATGAGCGGGAGATGCTCAAACCTTTTCAATTATTTTCTTTGTCTTTTGTTTTAGATTAAGTTTCATGTTTCTGTTAATTTTAGATTTGTTATCTATAATAGACAATATATTATATTTAGAGATGATATATTTAGAGATATTTAGTTACCATAATATTCTGGGAGAATACCAGATTTTCTGTAATACTCAAACTCTATTTATATGAGTTTATGGAATAATAATAATTAAGGATTGATTAACCTCCGACATGGTATCACGAGGCCAACCTCGATCCATCTTCTTCTTTCTCTAAATTACCAATAATCATCCATGGCAAGTGACAAAAAATCCTTACATCCGGCTTTCGCCGTTTCTAACATCAAAGTTTTGATCCCTATTACTCTAGATATCAAACAAGATGAATATTCTTCATGGGTTTTCCTTTTCCAACTTCATCTACAAGCACACAACCTCCTTTTTCTTATTGACGATTCCGCTCCACCACCAGATCTTGATGCTGCCACCATACTACAACTTGATGCCCTCTGCCGTCAATGGATGTTCTCCACCATGGCCAAAGATTTGATGCTTACAGTTCTCAAAACTGGTAAAACTGCGAAAGAGTTATGGAATCATCTTAAAAATATTTTCCAAGACAACAAAGGAAGCCGTGCCGCTAACCTAGAAAGTAAGTTCGTGAATCTAAGATTTGTTGATTGTAACAATGTTGATGATTATTGTGATATGCTACAGGAACTTTCGAATCGACTAAGTGATCTTGATTTTCCAATGGATGAGAAACGTTTGGTTATACAACTTGTCAATGGACTTCCGGAGGAATACAATATTGTTGCCTCCTTCATCCAACAATCGATGCCATCTTTTGACACTGCTCGCTCTCAATTACGCACTGAGGAGATTCGCCGTGAACAGCAATCAAACTACAGCTCCCATACTGCCCTTGCGGCTGCCAACAACCAGGGTTCACCTGCTACTTCTTCTTCCGTCACCAGCAGTTTTCACTCAGCGTCTGCCCACCAACGTTCCGAGCCCAGTTCCCTGATGGGCCACAAAACTGCTCTTCTGCCAACTCCACCAGGCCCAAGACGTCACCCTACTGCACCCAACTGGGCTCCCCAATGGACGTCTCCCCCAAGCCCATACCATGTTGTACCTTACTGGAGTCAGCAGCATCATCTCTCTGGTCGTGGCCGAGGTCGTCAGTTCCGTGGGCGTGGCCGTGGTGGCGGATGCACCTTCTCAGCAGCCCTTTCACCACAAGCTTACGTCACTCCTACAACGGAATACCTTCAACCATCGGATATTGCCGAAGCATACAGCTCCATGAGCATTCGAGCGCCTGATGATGACTTCTACATGGACACTGGCGCAACATCACACATCACCTCGGATCCAGGTACTTTACATAATATTTTTCCTTCGAGCAATGTGCGGTCTATCTTAGTGGGTAATGGCAGCAGCATTCCGGTAACTGCTAGTGGCTCTAGGTTCATAGATCTTCCATCTCACACCCTTCATCTCAAAAATACTCTTGTCGTTCCTTCCATCATCAAAAACTTAATCTCTGTTCGTAAATTTACCACTGATAATCATGTGTCTGTTGAATTTGATCCTTATGGTTTTTCTGTGAAGGATTTGAATTCGAGGAAGACTATTCTCCGATGTGATAGTTCTGGGGAGCTTTATCCCATCACCACTTCTGCCGTGCATTCCTCCATTTCGCCACTACCTCACCAATTCTCTCTTGCCGTCTGCTCACCTGACGTTTGGCATAATCGCCTCGGCCACCCTGGCGGGGCTATTTTAGATGTTTTACGCACAAAGTCTTTTATTAAATGTAATAAGAATCTTTTCCCCAATCTTTGTCATTCTTGTCAACTTAGCAAACATGTTCGTCTTCCCTTTTATGACTCTCATTCTACTAGTGCTGCTCCTTTTGATATTATTCATAGTGATTTATGGACATCTCCGTTGAATTTAGACACGGGTTTTCGTTATTATCTTCTCTTATTTGATGATTTCACTAATTATCTATGGGTTTTTCCACTAAAACTCAAATCCCAAGTCTTCACCAAATTTTTGGAATTCCGTTCTTTTGTTCAAACTCAATTTGAACGCCAAATTAAGTCATTCCAATGCGACATGGGTCGAGAATTTGACAATTCCTCTTTTCATAATTTTGCTAGTAAAAACGGCTTAGTATTTCGCTTCTCTTGTCCTCATACATCCTCTCAAAATGGTAAGGCGGAACGCATGATTCGCCGAATCAATGATATCACCCATACCCTAATGACCCATGCCTCCGTTCTTCATAAATATTGGGTCTATTCTCTTCTTATGGCCGTCTACTTACACAACATTCTTCCCACTAAAATTCTCCGCTTCCAATCTCCGGTGTCCGTCTTATATAGACGCCAACCCACATATGATCATCTTCGCATCTTTGGTTGTCTTTGCTACCCTAATCTTTCTTCCACAACACCACACAAACTTGCTCCTCGTTCCACTAGGTGTGTCTTTCTTGGTTTTCCATCTAATCATCGTGGTTATCGTTGTCTTGACATTTCCACAAACAAATTCATCATTTCAAGACATGTCACATTTGATGAAACCATCTTCCCTTTTTCAAGTCCCTCTCATCTAGACTCTTCCCCTTCTCAAGACCCACAAATCCATCCTCTTTACTCCTTCCTAGACTCCTCCACATATCCCCCTCCTGTAGCCTCTCCTAATACTCATTCATCTCCATCCTTCTTCGTCCCTGTTGACGGCCCAGTCGTCTCAAACCTACAGCCAAAGTTGTACTCTCTCCCTCATCGACTCCAATCTCGTCCTTCCCAGCCCACTCCCACTGAGCCCACTCTTTCTTCCAAGCCCACTCATCCTTCCAAGCCAACTCGTCCTTCCCAGCCCACTTTTGCTGAGCCCACTACCCATGACTCTCCACCGTCCTCCCCTTCCAGCCCACTTCTTCCAAATGCTACTCGCCCAACTACTAGGGCTTCCCGTGGCATTTTCCGCCCCATTCAGCGACTGAACCTTCATGTCCAGTCCAACTCTCCAATTTCCCCTCTTCCACGTTCTTATCTTTATGCTCTTCGAGACCCTAACTGGAATGCTTCCATGTGGAACGAATACCTTGCTATGATTAAGACCGGCACTTGGGTACTAGTTCCTCGCCCCAGGAACGCCCATATCATTCGGTCGATGTGGCTCTTCCGTCACAAGTTTCACGCTGATGGCACCTTGCAGCGGTACAAGGATCGTCTAGTAGCCAATGGCAAGTCTCAACAGGTTGGAGTTGATTGTTTTGAAACGTTTAGTCCGGTTGTTAAACCAGCGACTATACGTATTGTGCTCAGTATAGCAACATCACGTTCTTGGGGTATTCGTCAGCTGGACGTTAAAAATTCTTTTCTTCATGGTGACCTAGCTGAAACGGTTTATATGCATCAACCACCGGGTTTTGTTGATTCCGCTCATCCCGATTATGTTTGCCGCCTTCGTCGATCTCTTTATGGACTTAAACAAGCACCTCGGGCATGGTTTCAACGTTTTGCACAATTTATTATTGGTTGCGGTTTTCGTGGAAGTGTTTGTGATTCCTCACTATTTGTTTATCACTCTGGTTCGGAAACTGCATACTTATTACTATATGTGGATGATATTGTTTTAACCGCTTCTATTGATGCCCTTCTAGGTCGTTTCATTGAGTTAATGAAACGTGAATTTGCTATGACTGATCTTGGTGCGTTACACCAATTTCTGGGTATCACTGTGACCCGCTCAGATTCAGGATTGTTTCTGTCACAGTCTTCATATGCACAGGATATTATTGCTCGTGCATCGATGACGAACTGCAACCCAGTCGCTACTCCAGTTGATACACAACCGAAGCTCAGTACTACATTTGGCCCTGCACTCAAGGATCCAACATTATACAGAAGTCTGGCCGGAGCTCTTCAATACCTGACTTTCACCCGCTCCGACATTTCTTATGCCGTGCAGCAGGTTTGCTTATTTATGCATGACCCTAGGGAATCACATATGCAGGCTATTAAACGCATTCTCAGGTATCTTCAGGGCACTCTTGATCACGGTTTATTTCTGTCCGCTTCCACTGTTACTGGTTTGACTGCGTACTCTGATGCTGACTGGGCGGGTTGTCCGGATTCTCGTCGGTCGACCTCTGGCTACTGCATTTTTCTTGGAGACAACCTGATATCTTGGTCATCCAAACGACAAGCTACTGTATCTCGTTCTAGTGCGGAGGCCGAATACAGAGGAGTTGCCAATGCTGTTGCTGAGACTACTTGGTTACGCAATTTACTTCTCGAGCTTCACATCCCGTTACGACGTGCCACTATTGTCTACTGTGATAACATTAGTGCCATTTACATGACTGGGGATCCTGTCCAGCACCAACGCACTAAACATGTGGAGATTGATATTCATTTTGTACGTGAGCGTGTACGTATCGGTGACATTCATGTCTTGCACATCCCTTCTGACAGTCAATATGCAGATATCTTCACCAAGGGCCTTCCTCGAGTATTGTTTGTTCGTTTCCGTTCTAGTCTTAACGTGTGCTCCTCTCCCGTTACGACTAAGGGGGTGTAATAGACAATATATTATATTTAGAGATGATATATTTAGAGATATTTAGTTACCATAATATTCTGGGAGAATACCAGATTTTCTGTAATACTCAAACTCTATTTATATGAGTTTATGGAATAATAATAATTAAGGATTGATTAACCTCCGACAATCTAGTCTGTCTTTATCTCCTTTCTGTAGTCTAGTTTAGATCGATTTTTTGTTTGGATTTGTTGTTTTTCACTTGTCTGCGTGGGAAATCCATTATAGAAGATGGCTTTTCTTTGTCTACAAGGGAAATAACTTCATTAAATCAAATCGTTTCAGATCCAATTACATCCTCTTCAATAACAGGAACATCAACCTTAAAATCACTGGTTTCATGTATGGCAACAACAATCACTAGATCTCCAACTATAGCAGCAAAAACAATCACAGAAATGGCAGCAACAAAAATCACTGAAGCAGTAACAAATATTACATATTCAACTCCAAGATCAATAGATGTAATATCTGATACAAAGAGAAAAAGAAGCAAGAAATTATCACTAAAGAGTGCTCCAGATTTGGATTCTTTTAGGTTACTTTGTTACAAAAAAGTGGATCCTGCCACTGGTATGATCCTGCCTCTCATAATCGTGTCAAGGAAATGAGATCTATGTGAGGATGAAAACCTCACAACCCCAAAACCCTGAGATATGGAGGGATCCTTTGATCCTTACCCTTTTTCCTTGCCCAAAATTGTTAATTGATTTAGAAGAAACCTGTTCTTTCCAAACAATATCATCTAACTGTTATCGTCACAAAGAAAGGATTCACTTGGTTGTATCACTTGGTGATCCCCTGTGATGTATCTCTACAGTTGTCGGTGATCTTAGTTGTCAATGTTGTTTTAGTTACTTCATTATCTCTGTGATGTCATGTTGCTCACATTATCTTTTAGCTCTGCGTTTCCATCATTATCTTTGTAATGGTCCTTATAAGGTGTTTTTTTCCTTACTTTTTGTATAAATAAAAAGAAACATTGGTCTCGTAAAGTTGCATTCTTCCTTTGGCATTTGGTGCAAAACAAGATTCCAACCATTGATAATATGCTGAAGAGGTACTGCGTGATTGTTGCATTCTCTTGCAACCCCTCCTCGAACTTGTGTGATTCGTGAAATCTAGTTCCTAAATCTGGAGTTTACCTGTTTTTAGAGTGCATTTTCTCTCGCAGCGGCTTTGGAGATTTTTCTGTGCCCAAGAAGAAATTATTATGCTAGCTACTTTATTTGATCTTTCAAAGAATTGGGTGATCTATGGTGGTTCCGTAATGGGAAAAGTTATTTGGAAATGTATTCATGCGAGTATTTTTTTTCCATTTGGATTCAAAAAAATGATAGATGTTTTAATGGGAAAAAGAGATTTGTCGAGGCTATAGTAACCAAGGTGGAAGTCAGTTCCTTTCATTAGGCTTTCGTAAATTGCAACACACTATTATCTTCAAGATTATTTGTTAACCGAAAAATCCTTCTTTTTAATCCACCTTAGTAGCTATGGGACTTGAGTTTTCTGTTTGTTTGTTTTTCTTTTCTTTCTTTCTTAGTTGATAGCCGTCGTGCTATTCTATAACTTCCATATCTTCTTAATATTTACTCCATCCGTCTAAATTATATAGGCGGAGAAGAAATCTTTGCTTATCCAACTAGATAGGGAAAGTTCATATTTCAATGCTATTTTTGATATATATGCCCATGTTAATATTGGATGGGTATCATCAAAAAAAAAAAAACTTATTATGTTAGTTATTGGGACTATATTATAGACAAATTAGGAAAAAATATAAAAAATGGTAAAATACATAGTGTTTTACATTGCAGAACTCCGCTTATAAAATTTGATCGGAGGGACTAGGGAGTATCTTCTATTTAAGCGCGTAAAAATTAAAATTGATCATGAGCCGAGCAGTTACGCTTTTACCGATAATAACTTTAAAAATGAAATCTTTTAAATTATGTACCATTTCTTAATTATTTATGTGATGTGGTATAGGGATTGTGGTAAAAGACTGCTGAAAAGGAAGGATAATTTTTCACTCACCGTTCATATAGTATTAAAAAGACAATAAACAAATCACACACACCGTCGGGATCACAAAAAATGAGAAAAGCACAAGACAAGTAAAAATTCCAGAAGAAGTCGACTAACTTCCTTAAGAAACCAATGAGTTGGAAGCGTTTACGACGACGATACACGGAGCAACTTAATTTGATACTGATTATTCTCTGTTGTTTATAATGTCATCACCATCACCATGATCACTTTCATTGTCATTATCATCTGAAGAGTGTTGAAGATGATAGAAGAAACCATCACGATACAAATAACATTTGTTATTCCATTCACCTTTTTTTGCAGTCAGTCAATATCTCTGATCATATATCATTTCCTGAGATAAACCCCATTTTTCAAGTTCTTGGTCACTATGATGAACAGCTAGACTATATTCACCGCCTGACCCTATCTGCACAGTCCTAGTTTCACCGTTTTCAATTTTTTTTAAATACTCAAATTGTTCAACTGTCCATCCAAACAATTTCATTAATAAAACTCTAGTTGAGGATCCGTGTGCTACTATCACTAAGTTTATCTCTTCATCCGATTCATCCTGTTGTAGTCTATTATTGTATATATCTCCCCACAGTGACTCAAGAAAACCTGGGTAACAAACAGTCTATTAAAATTCCGACATAATATGCAACATTGCTAATAGAGGGTGCCACGTTGCTCAGGAGTGTACCAATATCCAAAAGATAAAAACATCCCTTACCTATATATTGCTACACCCCTAAGCAATATGATTCCCCAATCACCACCCATCATTATATAGTGTCTGAAGTCTGATATATGTAATCTATGTGACGCATAAATGCCCACCACGTTACACGACTATTGCTACTAGACCATCTCCACTTATTATTAATTCACCACGATACCAGATTTTCCACAAGGTCATTGTGTGATGAGACCAATAACCCACTAGCACTAGAATACCGATTAAACCAGTAAAAAGAAAAGGAGATGCAATACCAGATCTACTGATCTAGGCTTGTACCCGAAAAATAAAAATAAAATGCAATACAAGATCTACTGATCTAGGCTCGTACCGCATGATGAGTGATAGCCCATATGGCGTGCACGTTATAAGACTAAGGATTACCCTAGGATGAGTGAAAACCCGCTATCAAGGCTAACACTAACGGAAGTTTAAGAGTGAACCCTTAATTTGTGAAAAAACTAAATGCCAAAAGAAAGTTCTCATAAGTTTTGAAAGACGGAAAACAATCAAAGATAAAAATGAGATATTACTTGCAACACGATCATAAACATCAGCTACAGATTCTCCGCCAGGATACCGAAAGAAGAATCTACCGAATTTGAGTCCACAAAATTGGTTAAAAAGACCAAAATCAACAATTCCTGGGTGAAACAGACAGTTAGATTTTGATATTGTTTAAATGCCAAAAATATAAAAATAGGCAGGATGTAACCAATTTCATTGTGCCTATTTTCAAATATTTTTTCTTATTTTTAGTTTAAACAGGATGTATCCAGTTTCATCCTTGCTATTTTTTAAATTTAAGCTAGGATGAAACCAGTTTCATCCTTACTATTTTTTTTTGGCCATTTCACCCAAACTATTTTTTACCTGTCCATTTGAACCGTGATTTAAAAGTATTTGTACAAATGACCCATTTTCCGATTTGAGTCGAGATTCTTCAATAACTTTCATTTCTTTTTCAACTCGAAAATTTCCCCAACCTTATTCTCTTATTCTGCATTCTTCTCTAACACCAATAATTCTTTCCTTCTCAAAAGCTTTACCAAGTTCACGTAATGTTTGTCTTGTTCTTACAAATGGAGATACATAAAAGTGTACTTTCCAATTCTTTCCACTACTAGTAGCAGCTTCTTCAATGATTTTACGAATGTTTTCACCTGCAGTTCTTGCTTGCTCCCGACCTAATTCTGTTAATGGTACCAAATGACATGGTGTTGTTGTATATGTTGATCTATCTATGTTTCCTTTACTTTCTCCATCCTTTACTTTCTCCATGTCGAACCAATATTATTCTCTTGGGTATTTTCATCTTTCTCTGGCAATGCCTTCCTATCTCTTTGGTTAATCTTCCAACTCAAAGATATGACTTATTATAGAATCAAAGAAGCCAGTTATCTTTTTTTATAGCACAGTCAAAACTCGTGTCAACATCGGGAAGAATATTTATCAATATCAGGAGCACGTTTTCAAAGATAAGAGTAGTAAATGAAATCGTTTTTTTTTTTTGATAACCAGAAAACTTTCATTAATTGATCAAAGTAAGCTTACATGATTTCAGTACATCGATCAAGCTTACATAAAGAGACCTCATACATAATCAGTACAAAACCAATAATTCCAACAAGAAAAGAGATAGAACATTGGAGAATGACTAAAAGCATGTATGAAAAGAGATCCGATTGAATCGGAGAGGAAATGGTTTTCGGATCACAAGTCCACCATTTTTGATGATTTTCTTCGTTTAGAGAAAGATATGCTCCAAGGGAGTAATTTGCTTGAATTCTTGAACGGAGTAATACTCCAGCTAGTTTACCTAGTTAATGAAATCGCTTAAACTGTTGTACTATCGGTTAACTCCCTTTCCATACGTGCTGTAAATGATAGTCACTTAATAATATTCCAGCCAGTTTACCTAGTTATCGCCGAGGAAAAAAAAAGTTTACCTTAGCTATCATTGCGAAGGAAATGATAGTCACTTCTAGGTATACTAGGGAAGGGAAAGAGTACGTATAGGTATAGATGTTAGAGGAAGAGTGCGACTTTGTGCACCCTGTTAACCCGGGTGCACATTCCTCCCTTCTCTATAGGCTAGGATTCTAACCGTAGTTATCTATTTTATTGAAAATTAAAAGTAGATATTACGTTGGAAATTGGAAAGTGGGAGAAACAAAATAAAAAATGCCTAAAAACCTGGGTACCCTCTCTTTCATCTGTAAGACTTTTAACACTCATTTTCTTCTTCTTCTTCGCTTGTTTGTTTGATTGTTTCCCTTTCCCAAAAAGGAAGAATTCTCCCTGTAAGCGTCAAGTGAGTGATTTGGAATAGTTCTTTGATATTTACCTCTGTTGTTAATAATGGATACCATCTTTATCACTTTTATGCTTTGAAGAGTTAACCCTGTTCTTACGGATTCAGATGGGTTCACTTACTGCTACTACTCATCTTGCAAGTAAGGTTAGAACATCATCGTCCGGTGATGGAAATAAAGGTAGAGTGTCTCCTGATCATCAATAACAGTCCCCGATAATCAAGATGAAGGATTTATTGAAGATCAAGATTCATAGTAATACTACTGTTGAGGAACAAAGTGATCATGAAATTGTAAGATTTATTAGATTTATTCCCATGAACGACTTTTTCCTCCCTGGTTTAGAGTTCTTTACAAAATTTCCAAAAGGTTTGTATCTAATTAGCGAATAATCCGAAAGAATATAGACGTTAATCAGAAATCAACTAGTATAACCTTAATTGCCAATCGACAGCAACCTAAGTTGGCCATGACGTCTCAATCGAAGATTCAGGAGATATTATGGAGGCTAGAACACCTCAATTTTGAAAGCTTTTGTAAATTTCAATCGCATCAATTCTAAAGCTTATCATGGTGCAACAGAGAATAAACGGAAAGTAGAGAAAAGAAAGAGACGTGGCTTATGGTTTTATAAAATCTTCGGTTTTTATTTCTCCGATTCCTTATGTGTGATATTTATTATTAATTATTCTTAAAAATATACTTCCTCGGTCCCTATCATATAGGCGGAGAAGTTAAAGTAGAATAAGAAATTGTTTGGTTTTCATAAATTTTCGTGCTTGATTTTACCCTTTGTTTTATTCTCAATGCAATTTCCAATACAACATAAATAAGGTTATATGGATCAAAAGATATCTTGAAATTAGAATTCCGCCTATTTAGTGGGATTAGAAAAATCCAATATTCCGCCTATATAATAGGAACTGAGGGAGTAAAAAATATACTAAAAAAAAATATGTTTAACTATAAACCAATAACTATGGGAGGAATGTACACCCCAGGTTAAGAGATGGTGCACAAAGTCGCACTCCCATAACATTAAAGGGATCACCCAAAAATCCCATCACTCCTGCATTTTCCAAGACAAATCATTAGACTAATAGTAATTTACTATAAGTTAATTAAATTTTGGAATTTATATTTTGTCAAAAGTTACTGTTTGGCCATGACTACCGAGTGATACGCATGGACATACTTTTATAATCAGAAGATTCGCAACGAGGATCACATTCCTTAGGTTTTAATTGTCAATGGACTTGTTTGCGAGTTATTATGTGTTCATTAAGTTCAACTTGGTCAAGTTGAACATCGAAATCTCAATCAAATTACGCCATAATTTGATTTGATACACAATTATACTGCTCCACTACCCTTCGTGATGTGGACGGACAAGTTATAATTATAGTTTCAGGTGGGTTATTTATTTTTTCTTTTACTCGTAAAAAGAAAAAGATTTATCGTGGGGTGTAGAAGACTTATACTGGCTAAACTAGTCACTAGGAAACAAAAGAAATAAAATAGAAGTAGCTGAGATTTATTGTTTAATTTCAATTGAAAATCGGTTCACACTTCACAAAATGGCGAAAGTGATTTTTTAACTGTTATTTATGTTTTAATTCAAAATCATAGGATTACAACGCGCTGATTTAAAATGAAAAATTGTCACATTCAGAGACCAATAGGTCACTATTTGAATGAAGGTAAATGGGAAAAATGGCACAATCCGGGGTGCAATGTTAGAAATATGCCCCAATATTAAAAATGTTAGAAGAAATGTCCCATACCGTCAACATTGCCATACAATCCAGTTAAGTCACATGTCACTACACCATTTTTGGGGTTAAACAACGCTCCTAATCCGTTGCGAAATTTTTTCGCAACGATTCTCGGTTGACCCAACTGTTTTTTAACTCAACTTTGTAGTTGTTTCAGCCGCTGCGAACAGGTTTCGAACTGCTGACTGTTGTTGCTATATTTTTGTCGCAACGGCTGTGAGATAGTTGCGGAATTTAAATTTCGCAACTGTCTCACAGCCGTTGCAAAATTTAGAACCAAAAAAACTTAGAACGGCTTCTTTTAGCCAGACCGGACTCTATTATTCTGGTTCAGAATTTAGCAACTCTTTTTAGAGTTGCTATGTTTTTGTTACAGATAAAAAGTAAATCTTCTATTGACCTAGTTAAGACTTCCCTGTAACATTTTCAGGCCAATTTCACTGAAAACGTATAAGCATTACTAAAAGAGATGTCAAGTGTGCATTGAACAAAGAAGACCTCTATTACTAATAAAAAAAAAATCATATTACTAGTAAAAATGTTCAGTAAACATTTCTTAAGTTTCTAAAAAATGATAAGTACAATCAAAAAAAATGTCTTTAAGTTCATATATGATGACTGTAATTGTAAAATAGGAGAAAAAGGACCTTAATCTTAGGGTTTTTCTTTAGCAAACATAGCTTGGCACCAAGCTTAATAGCATACAATTTTGATGGAATGCGCCCAATATTGGTGGTCTTCATGGCAAAACAGATACGAGTAGAAGGATTACAGTATTCTTCGTGGTCTTCCCAAGAATCTGTGCACAATATACAAAGATCAGAACCAAAATTGAACGAAGATAGTAAGCACAATTGCAGCTACAATTTTTAGCAAAAAGCCAAAAACACTTCAAAACCAATGACTTCCTGCAGAAAAAACAATATACACAAGTTAAGGTATGTCTCAAATTCACATTCATGATAAGAAATTGATATACTAATAAAGATGAAGTATGAAAGAAAAAAATATACACAAGATTTAGGATGATGGATTCCAAATGTAGTATGTCTAGATAAGTTTAGATCATCAAACTACATTTGGTATGGGATTCTACTAATTCATCTTGATGGACACATTACATCTAAAAGAACTCTATGAGAAACATTGGTTCCTTGACTGAACGGATGAATCATCACTAGATATCCTACTCTTTACTGGTGAGTTTCAAGAGGAAGTACATGATAAATTACACAGGATCAAGTGATAAACGTTGTACGAAGTGTTTGGGAATGATTTTTTTGCTTCCACCTTGATCCATGATACCCGGATCACTTTTGTTGTTCCTATTGCTACTGGATGTGGGTAGAGTCTAATGTGTATCTCAGTTGGGTATATATATAAATATAAGAACGAGAAAAAGAAGTTTATACCTGATCTGCTCATTAACTGCTCCACACAAAGCATTGACAATAGCCCATTCATCTTCTTTCCTGGTCTCAAACTCTGCATGCCGGAGAAGATGTATTACAGGTTCAATGATATTAGCTTCAATAACAACCCGTTACATAAACATATGTCAATTTAAGTTTAATGATTTTAAATGTATAAACGTACATATTATATACACATGAATATTTGATCTCGAATTTAACATGCTAATTGCAGAACATTTTCAAAAAACAAATTAGGGTTATATATAAAAGCATAAATTAACAAGTAATTTTCACAAGTCAAAAGTTGATGGAAATAAAAAAGCACTTGGTAGTCAATCAACACCTGAAAACTTTAACAGAGATCAGGCCAAACACTTCATACAAACAAAAAAATAAAGTCAAAAAATTCATATTAGTGACAAAAAATTGATATACTGATGAAGTATGAAAGAAACAAATATACACAAGTTAAGATTTAGGATGATGGATTCCAAATTTAGTTTGTCTAGATCAATTTAGTATCATTAGAAGTTATACATATAACACAAGTAACAGATCATTTCATATTTACTACTGGTCAAGGACAAGGTATTCACCTATATTAGTAATCGTTATAGAAGGTACAAGCAGTAGCCACCTCGACTAGCTGCTCCAGCAAACCAATTCACATGTCTTGCAGAGCATGATGATGATGATGCATCATTGTTGCCGTCTGAGCACTTTGCCACTTCATATCTTGCTCATTTGCATTTGTCGTTCATAGGCTAATAAGTTGGTTCGCTACACCACGTACAAGCACTGCAAATACACAACTCCACTGGTCAGTGATTCAGTTTAATCTTTCAACAATGATTGTTTTCAAGAAACTTAGTGAATCAAAGAAGTTTAAAATGAAATAGATTAATCTCACTAGTAAAATCAGTGATAGCAACCTAGTCTTCCTTACCATTTAAATCGTTTCATGGACGACAGACTAACCTAAATAGGCTCTGGGAAATATAAACTGAAGTTCATTCGCAGTGTTAACGAATTGTTGTTTATAACTTTTGAACTTCAGTCGAGTCCATAATCATTAGCAGTTGCACCCTGAGCTTCCTGAAATTAAAAAAAAATCGAAATGCTTCATTCACTGTGAAAGATATACAGTTGAAACACCAAGTCAAAGACGTGAGAAAACATTGATCAAAGTAATTTTAAATAATGGCCTAAACAGCTAAGATATATCTGTTTTCAGCCTAATTGGATAGAAAGTTAGAACTCACATATTCAACCTTTAAACAGAAAAATCCAACTGAACATCCTGACATATTATATACTCACAAATCACTGGTACACTATACAACAAACTAATACAATATTCAGCTCAGTCAAAATACTATGTCATTCAAACACACAGATCATTCACAATTACACTCCTAGAAACTAACATCAGCTATCATACATAAACATGAACTAAAATTTGATGTAAATGCAGTAATTTTGAAACACAAGAAAACATCTTAGTTAATTCCAAGATCAAAATATCTAGTATCACTGAAGTTTATCCTCAAGAACTCGTATTACTTAACCTTCAATCCACTCTGCATAGCTTTCTCACCTTTCACAGAAACATATTAAGCAATCTTTTCATTACCCCTAGTAGTGTACCGAGATGTTATCCCAAACACCATTAGAAATCACGCAAAAAAGATAAAATAAACCCTAAAATTTGCTCGAGTGTGTAAATCATAAGCTCGGAGAACACTGGGGCTTGATCACCCAATTGTTCCAAAACCTTGAATCAGGAAAATACAATAGTTAGATATTAACAGTATTGAGAGATCTAAGAGATTGTATAGATGCGTGTAGGTTGTTGATGATACCTTAGCAGCTCCGATGAGACGATCTCCATATTAAATATTAAGAACAATCTTTTGGTATTGAGATCTAAGGTTTTGGTATTGAGGTGTCCTAAAGCTGTGGAAGTTAATATTGATGTTGTACTACTTGTTGTAGATGAGCAATGTTGTACTGTCATCATTTAGCAGGTATACCAGATTCTAGCTCTTTGAGCAATTGCAGTAAACATAATGTTGTTCTAAAGCAACAATGGCTATATTGAAATATCTACAGCTACGAAATTTGAAAATAACTACTTTAGTATGGTTGTCAACAAGATTAGAAGCTATATAAAAGATAAAAATACCGCCAAAACAGTAAATGATATAATAAATTAGAAAAATCAGAGATAAAGCTTTGAATTGAGCCTGATGCCAACAAGATCAGCACGGACATCACACATATATCTATTTCCAACTCTTAAACAGTGAAGTCTACTCAATGAGTGACATCTAGTGACACTTAAAAGTTCACAGAAATCAGACGGAGGTAATCTGCATCATGCTCTTTCAATTGGAGCTCAGAAATTAGCATTAAAAAACAAGCATTAAAAGATATAAAAAGAGCGAGAATGGTAGATTCAATTTTTATCTCGTTGTGCAGTCTGCGTACCCAAAGTTATATTCGGTTACAACAGCAGTGTAAGGGGGTAAAAAAACTCGTCGAATCATTTTTATCAGAGAACAACTAATCCAGTTCAGCCCATACCAACTCTCTCCTGATAAAGTGTACAAGATCAGATTATTAAACAACATTCTTAATATTCAAAAGAGGAAAAACATATGTGAAGCAATTAGGTTTTTGTGTTGATTGTGGAATTTAGGCCATTCACAGCTGCGCACTCGTATCATGCTTTCATGAACATCAAATAAACTTTGATCTTAAGAGTATAAAGACGGAAAAATCCTAGGAAAACCGTAATTGTAGTAAACATGTAAAGTTAGTTGACAGACATTTGTACCCAACTAACATATATGTATCAACTAATTAACAATTAACTGAGCAAGACGTACATATTTGAAATAAAAAATTATAATCACTTGCCTTATCAGCAAGGCGTTGCAAGCTTTGTTCTCGATTGCTCCAGCAGTTTTCTTCCTTTTTGTCACAAACTGATTATCTCCAATTCTTCTTATTTGTCACCAACAGATCATCTCCAACAATTTGGATACCAACAGAAAATAGTTTAAAGTGACATGAGCTCCAATTGCCTTGTCAAAGGGAACTTTAATGGATATGATGAACTCTTCGTGAAGGTCACGAAGGCGTGTTGCGGGCACATAAAATCAGAACAAAACAAACAAATAAAAAACAACGATCATCAGGGAAAAAAAAATAAATCCATAAACATTAAACCTAGAACTTATTTCGGAGTAATGCTCAATTGAGTCACACTTAAGTAAGTTCTTATCGAAGAAAAGCACTTCACTACACCAAATTTCCGGATTAGTCATAACAATTCGTAACGGCTCTGTGTCTGTTACAAAATTCTCATTACAAGTGGCCGTTACGAAACTTTTGTAACAGACAACAAAGGTTACGAATTTTCCAGCCATTACGAATATTTTTTAGGCGTGCCAGTCACACGCTTGGTGACACTAGGGTTGTAACACTTGGGGTTGTGCGTGTTCCATTCACACGCGTGCTATTATGTTTCCACCCAAGATTAGAAATACTAGAGGATATTTCTTCCTATGAATCTATTCATCCCGTGCCTTGTGAATCGACAGATTTCATTTTTCATTTCTTATTTCTCATCTTCTCTCTTTCTCATTTCTGCTCCTGCCTCTCTCCCTCATTTTTTCTTCACTGAAGATTCATAGATCTTCATTTGTGCAAAGTTGGGTTTCGATTTAACATCTTTTTTCTTATATCTGTGTTATGATTTCTTGTGTAAGTTTGTTAATCGATTTTTGGGTTAAGTTTATTAATCAGATTTTAGGGTTTCAGTCTTTCATCAATCATCTGTTAATCTCTCTCTTTTCTCCTCCCGCCTCTCCTCTTCACTCTCCAACTGAAGATTTCAGTTCTTCAATCATCTGTTAGATCATCATCATCATCATCAGTTTAAGGTATCGATTTCAGTTTCATCATCATCAGTTTTAGGGTTTTATCTAAATTTTTATCATTGATGAACTGATCTTCATTCATCTGTTAAGCGAGTATAGGGTTTCGATTTATCATCTGTAAGATTTCATTTTTGTTTATCGGTTTTGGGGTTTCAGTTTTGTTTAATCAAATTTTAAGGTTTTAATTTTTCAATCGATTTTAGGGTTTCTTGTTACTCGTTTTGATTTTCAGTTTCTAACTTTCTCCTCTATCTGCCTTCTTTCTCCATTGAAAACCCTAGCTTTCTTGAACTGCTGCTCCGTTGATGATATTAGGGATTTGATTTGGACGATTTGATTGGTGATTTTGTTGGGATTTCACTATATGAATGTAATTTTCAGGTGAATGAAATGGTAATGTACTTGTTGAAATACCACTGTTGATTATTTCGTTGTAACAGTGAAATTGCGCAATTCGTATTGTGTTAGTGTAGATATCCTTAAATTTGTCTTTTGTTTACCGATTTATCAAGGCACAGTTAGTAATAATTGTGTTGCTAATATTTCAATTTATTTTTTTTGAAAACCAACCATGCGGTTGGATAGCTTTTGGTCTTGCTATTAGGATATTAAATGTCTGTCACTGTGTGCTTGTATTCGTTGGCGAATCATATATTAGGGACTTTTCAAAACAGAATTTTGGGCTTAGTCTACGAAGGTGTTAGGCATATGGTGAACTTTTATATTGAGGAATAGGGCCCATTTTTATAATTTGCTTCATGTTTGGTTACGTTTGGGAAAAAAGGATGAGTAATAAACTCTTGATCTTATCTATCTCTCCTTTCAACACCTGTAGTGTTCTAGTGAGAACAAACTTTAGTATATGTGAAGGATCAGGAGGTGATAGTGGAACCTAACTTAAGTTTCTGAGTTTGAATCGAGAGAAAATGAAAGTGATGGTCTTGAGCTCCTAAATTAGTTGATTCCCGTAGGAACTGAAGAGTAATTGAAATGTGTTTTTTCTTCTTGGTGTCCTTGATTTGAGATTGAAGGTATGATTTCTGCCTTATCTACTCTTGTTTCAGCTGATTGATTTGAGTCAGATGGTTTATTGAACAATTCTACTACTCATGTTTCCATCTATTTTTCTTAATTTGAAATTGATATTCAACTCTACTTGGTACTGGAACATCAAAAGATTATAAGAAATAAAAACGAGGTTGATGAATTTTATGAATATGTGTATCACCGAGAATCTTAGGTTTCATAGGGAGATTAACTTGATTGGTAACCATCTGTATTACTTTAGAATTGTGGTATGCTGATAGGGGTACTTTAGTTTTATTTTAGGAATTTGGTCAATGAAACGGATTACAGTATCTTCTTGATAAAATGCGACTCTCCGAAATGAATTTTCCGTATTAATATTAAGTGCTATGACTGGAAAATTAGACAGGGAATTTTTACTTTCAGCTGTAGTGTTTTGTATAGATAAATTTCGAAGATTTGTCCATCTGTCTAACCTAGCTTCTATGTGCTTAAGGTATTTTTGGCTTCGATAGGGGAACTACAGAGGTTAAGGTTTGAGTTGCGATTAGAGGTGGGAACTTACATGAACTCTCTTGTGACCATTGATGTGTATTTTGTTTAAAATCTCTACTTATCTATTTAACAAATCCATGCATTGTTTTGCTATCTATAGATTATCTTGCTGTGAAGCAAGACATTTTCTATCAATGGTTGTATGTATTTGATTATGTTGGTGCGTGCTAATAGATAGGTAACAACTAGATCGAGAAACAATGATTTTTGTTATGTTATTTAAACTTCGGGAAAGGTACATTTCAAACAGGTAAAAGAATGGTGCAGTAGTGTAGCCTGGGGTTCTCAAAATTGTTTTGCTTTCTTATCACTCTTTCCATGGTTTGGAAAGAGTTTGATATATTTATTTTGGTTGTGTGTAATGTGACAGGAACAGAACAGTTCCTGAATTTGGTCTATAGAATGGAATCCTCCACAATTTTCATTTATAGCTATCTTTAAGTACATATAGGTGAGAAGGCTACCACTAATACCCTAATAGGTGGCGGAATCGCAACTCAATATTATAAGAAAAGGAGGAAAGAAGTTCTGTATGCATGGATGTTTATTTTCAGTGGTCTAATAACTGTTCTTTCTACAAAATTTACCTATAATTTGGCGTTTTGGATTATAATTCTTAGAACTCCTTAATAGATGGCAATGTTCTGAAGCATGATTTGAGTGGGCACTTCATGATAAACGTTTGTGTCAATGAATGGTGTTTCTATTTGTTCTTCTCTTAAATGCTTGTATGTAGAGAACGTATATGAATGAGGTACTGGTAAGGTATAATTCTTATATGACTACGAAGCCAAAAACTTCAAGGTACTTATATAAGTTTATATGGTCTCTTGAATCAGCAAGAGAAACTCTTGTTGTTTCTTCTTTTGGAAATAACTATTCAGTTCACAATCAACCTTGTGATTATGGTTTTTAGACAAAACTAGTACCTTAATTTTGGATTTACGCCTTAAATATGGATTACTGAAATTGGGGCACTACAGTTAGATTCTTAATTGTTGAATCATAAAAAACGAGAAGAAGTTATTCTTGCTTTCACAGGCTATATTCTTCGTGTCCTTGTCTTGTACTCTTGTATTGTGCTTAAATTTCTAATTTTCTCAACTAGTTTGACTCACTTGTGTTGCTTTCCATTGTAAGAACCTCCTAGAAATAAAACCCCAGCACCTGCACCTGCAAAGAAATCCCCTGCAGCTGCAGCCAAAAGGAAAGAAGAGTCCAGCGATGATAGCTCCGATGACAGTGACTCTGAGGATGATTTGATGTTTTTGTTTCCATTCAATTCTATTACTTATTTATTTGTGTTTTTTATACTGTGGATTGGTGATTTGATGTTTTTGGTTTTGATTTTATAGATGTGAAGAAGAAGAAGTGGGAGAGTAGTTCATGGGTAGGAAGCTTCTTGAGCAGTAACATCTATATGATAAGATGCTTGAATTTATAAGATGTCCTTGGTTTTGTTTGTGTGTTTGATTTTATATAAGTTGCTCTGTCTAACCAAGATCAAAGTTGAACTGAAGTGCAGGGAAAGTATGGAATTGTGGAGTTGCTGTTGTGAGATGGATGGAGGATATGAAGGATAAGGAAATATGTCGTCCTGCTGTATGTGGACTAAATGCATGTGATTTTGTTTGCATAGAGATTCGGAGATGGGGATACTTCCCAAATTTTCTTGGACCTTGAAGAGGTAATTGTTTTTCTGGTTTGTAGTGTACAAATGCAAATTCATGAACATATGCAACCTGTTTCAACCTGCTAATGCTTATGTACATTTTTATATACAGTAAGGTTGATGTAGTTTTTTTTCTTGTGTTTCAGGAAAGTGAACTGCAGTGGGGTTGGCATCAACATGTGTAATTTTATTTTTATGTAAGTACTTTACTTGTATACTTGCTAGATTTTCTGTTTCTTACAATTGTATTGATGGCCTAAACTGCAATGGGTGTGAGAGGGATATCATATAAGGGCCTTGTCATAGTTAGATTTTATAAATCTGCCGTTTGATTCATAACTTAGCTCTTTAGGGTCTTGTTATTCTGGGACATTCAATGATGGTGATTATTTGATCTTTTGTTGGTATGCCTAGTTCTGTTGCTAACATGCTTTACCTGAATTTTCTGAGCATTGTCTTTTACCTTTTATTTGCTAAGATATCATTGTTTCTTGATTGTCTTGAAGAAAGTGTTGTTCTTATCATTCTTTATTTTTTTGTACAAGACTCTTGACTATTGTACAGGATTTGTTACCATGTGGTAGAACATAAATGAGATGTCATCCTTTTTTTGTCCAAGTCTTGCGACGTTCATGTATATATATGTTTGTCAGTGTTAAGATGATTTCATTGGAAAAAAGGTGTTTTGTCTTTTCAAATGAATTGAGAGCTTATGGACTTTGGTTTGTTGCAGGACCAATTGCATTGATTTCCTGGAAAAATCTACATAAATGACAGAGAGTGCCAAGTTATGAAGCTTCATCTTACCTAGTTGCAGTTAGCTAGTTAAGTATCGGTGCCTTTCCTTGTAGCAATAACTTCATAACTGCTCCAGTTTTTGAGTGTGTCATCTCTTCTAGTTTTTGCTTACTCCCAACATCTAAGTATACAGTTTCTGTGTTCGCGAGTTTTTTGAATGATGCTATTTTTGATTGGAAAGGCTGGAGAACAAAGCAGTCATAAGGTCCCTTAGCAGCTTCAATCAAGTTTTGTAAGTTCTATGTAGACAGTTAAACTGGTCAAGGTTGACTGGCAGTAATTTTATGCTGTTACAAAAAACTTAGCAACGGCTATAGATCGTTACTAATGTGCCCCATAGTAACGGCCCAACCTGTTAAGACCCTGCTGTTGCAAACATTTCGTAACGGCCCACAGCTGTTACCACGTGTCAATTCGTAACGGCTTCCCTTTGTTACTAAATACGTTACAACCCTAAATTCGTAAAGGCTGCATCGTCGTTACAAAAAAATGTAACACCCTTTTTTGAAACAAGCAAGAGCCGTTACAACCTGTTTAGTAACGACTTATTTCTGTTTCTAATCCCAAAATTTGGTGTAGTGCTTTAACAACCTAATGTTGATATCAAAAACACCATACTCAAACTAGTATTTGTTGTATGCAAAATATTTACCATGTAATTATGATCACATCTTGAGGAAAGATGAATATATCAGGCACTTAGACATACTACATATCGTAAGTAACAAACTAATCTGAAGTGAAGAAATAATGGGTTTGAAGAGGGAAGTCTACTGATCGTAGATTTGTAACCCAAAATCGTTTTTAATCAAGATTTTGATACAGATCGGACTTGTAATGAAGAACAAGCACTTGTTTTTGAAACATATTTTTCTGAAATGTTTTTGTTTAAATCTTATAGATCTGAATAATTAAGAATAAGATAAAGAGATATGAAGAGAAAAATTTGTTTCCCAGGGGATTGTTGATGAAAGCTTGCTGGTTTCATCGCTATTAAAGTTTTCTTTGTACTCTCTGGTGTAAAGATTTCGTTTTCTCCTTCTTTTTCTTAGGCTTTGTTTGGAAACGAGACTCTTTTGGTGTTTGAAAATCCTGGATCTTTGACAAAATTACCCTTGAAGCACTTATTTCAGCTGGATCTTCACTGGATCTCTTACACAACTTGCTGGTAGTGAAGTATTAATGTTCTTTCACAAGTTTCTATATCCAAAATGTAGTTGCATCTTTTCTGATGACTACACCCTAGATGATCTTAACCATCAAAACATACATCAGCAAACATAAAAGGAAGATAAAGAACTTAAAAGTAAAGGGGAGACAAATCTTTTTACGTGGTTCGGTCTCTTGAGACCTACATCCACGGGATTTCACTATAATATGAGGTGTTTACAAGATCTCCATTAGAGGATGCTCTCATGGAGCTCTAGAGAAGAAGTAGAAGACCTATGGAGGCCATCAGAGAGAGAGGTCTAGCCTTGGATAGAGACCATCTAAAAGATCCCCCCTAACCTATTTATTTTTCTTTTTTATAGGGTAGGTGGTAACATCGAATTACATTTATGCCCTTTGGGCTGACTAGATAGGATAAGACTAAGTGGTTGGGTATACATCGTGTAGTAGGTTGTATTATAGTAGGATACTTCGGCTTTTAATCTTGTGCCACGTATCGATCGGATCTTTTTCCCTCACATGACTATTAAGGTGATGCATCCACTTATTCCCTGTCGCGGCTTGCAGTTCTACGGGGGTGGTTCCCCCTTCACAATCCTGCGAGTTGCAGAGTTCCGGGGCCATGGTGGTTTGCATGTTCACGGTTTATAAAGTCCTACTAGAAAAGATAGGAGAAAGTAATAGGGTCATTTCACGTACCTTGTGCACATACCTAATTCACATGAATCACTGCTTTCCACGTGGTTTTGTCAACCTCCAATTCTCTCTCCAAGCCCTGCCGAGTCAAATCCCGTATAATCAATTCATCTCAGTTCAATTTCGGTCGCCCTATCCGCTTCATTCTTCCTTCTGCGCGTGTGATGCATGCTAAGCCAACTGGGGCATCTGGTGGTGTTCGTGTTGGAGATGACTAAACCAACATAGTCGATATTGATAGAGCATATCCTCGATTGGTGCTACCCCAAGTTTACTGCGAACATACTCATTTCTGATTTTGTCATGCCTTGTATGTCCACAGGCCCATCCCAGCATCCTCATGCCTTGTATTATCGATATTAACTTTCAATTATTATTATTCACGTGAGTTATTTATAGTTATTCATTTCGATTATCACTTAAAATATTAACCATCACTGCTAAATTGGTAAATACATTATTAGTAAGGATTTAATTAAGTTAACTAAAAAGGTAAGATCGATTTTTCAAAAATCAGAAGAACCAATTATTTTTATAGATTTGTTTCAACGAATGAATATTTGGTGTTTACTATAATTGATAATAATTGAAGGAATATATTAGGTCATTAGGTCCATTATTTTTACGAATATAACTAAACTACTAGCAGTATACTATAACCATAGAAATATAAACTAGTTAACAAGGAAGCTGTCATTTGTATTTGATAAACGTAGTCGAACTATGTTTATTTTTTATTCAAAAATAAAAACCATTCAAATCATAATTAACGAAAAGCACGTGATTACTCGGTAACATTTCTTACGAATCAATCACTAATCTTTTATTTATCCAGTTAATGCAGCAACAAGTTCCATTATCTCTATCAAACTTAGTGGCTGTAACGTATCTAGAACTAGTTGTGAATTCAAATATTGAAATACATCACCAATATCCTACTAATTATTTATGTTATGCATTGTTTATATTAATATAATATAATACATATTAATGATGTCATTTTTCATGATGGGTTTCAAATAAATTATTGATTAGATAAAACTTCTTCTAATATATATTCTATTAAGAAATTTATTCAAAGAATATGTTAACTCTACATGTCTCTACTAGGTTTCATATATAAATATCAATACTTATCTGATTTAATCTCAAAGCATTTCCGATTAAAATAAACCTCTAGTTCCTTTCTACATTGTTTTTTTTATTTCTTTCGTTAAAGAAAATGAAGATGTCTGGAATACTCATGAGTTTTATGATGATGGAAATATTAACAGTGTTATTAAAACTCAGGCTCAAACGCATTGGTAAAAATATCCTAAATTGTTTTTCGATTATTTATCAGGTAAGACCGGTTTGTGGAAACTTAACGATCCTCATAGTTCCCTATGTGTCAAATAACGGTGAGTTGGTGACTTCACAAATTTAGGAACTGTCGTTGATTACCTGTCAATAGATGATCACTATTTTCAATGGCAGAAGAGTGATTTCATTGCCTTGGATGCCTTCATACACAAATATGATTGTCTAGTAAACATTTATGGTGAGCTTCTTCTCATAACTTTTCCTCGTGATAGATATAATAATTACTTACCTCAAATGAGCAAACCAGTACGGTTTTGAACACATGCCATAGTGAACATGCCCAGTTATGGTTTAAATGTTTCATCGATTCCATATCATGAGGTTACATACGGGGGATCTTCTCCCGTCGATCCCAGTCCTAACAAAAAGAAATTAGCCGTAGAATTGGCTGAGTGTGAGGAGGAACGTACAACTCTTGAAGATAATTTGAAGAAACAGAAAAAAATGGAAGTAAATTTGCATCGATAATCTCGGAAATTTGGAAAACAAATTGGCTTGATAAACTAATTTCTTGTACATAAAATATTTGTTTATTTCATGTGGGTTTTTATGTGTCCCTTCAATCTATTTTCATCTTTGTTTTAATTTGATCAGGTATCGGTTTTCTTTTGTTTCATTAGTATGTAATAGTTTGTTTCAAGATTTAAAATAGCGATAGGGTAAAGTGATGTGTTTTCTTAGTAGAGCGTAAGGCGCACATAAAAGCGTTTGTAAGGCACTGCCCCACAAAATATAAATAAAGAATAAATGAAAGTTGAAGAGGAGAATATGATGAGACAGAATAGGAGGAAGAAGAAGGAACGAGAAATACTAGGAGAAGAAACGTTGTTATAGAATATTTTAGGTTTCCTTTTTAGTTTTTTTACTTGGACAGACTCGTGGGCCTGTAAACTGACCTAATTATTAGGTTTCAAAGTCTTTTTTTTTCTTAATATACCAATTAAAACCTAGAGCGCGCTTCAGAAAGCGTTTTAGGGTTGGGGCGCAAAACAAGCAAGCGCTGATACGCGCCCCAAAACGCTTTTTAAAACCATGGTTTGCGCCTTATTCTGAAATAAATTGTTCGGCTTTGTAATCCATAATAAAGTATATATGGGTGTGTTTGTACGTCTTGAATTAATAATGACACTTTCGTGATTTGAATTCTTAAAGTATTAATTAATGTTTGCAAACAATTCCTACAATAATTCACTAAGATATGGTATATATTTTGACTACAACCATGCATATTTTTTACTCAGATTATTTTTTCTTCTTCGCTAGTTAGTCAAACCAATTACATGGAATAACATATGCATGAATATATTCTCCCTCCATTCCACTTTACTTGATAGGTTTATTTTCTGTTCCAAAATATATGAGAATTCTACTATTTTCCCAAAATTCTCTCTGATTTATCCTTGATTTGGAATCACACCCGAGCATAAATTCTCATCGTAATCAACAAATAAACAATTACTCTAATTTTTAAATATTTTGCATGGAGGATATATACTCTAATCTATAAAAATTTGTAACATCCCAACTAAATTACAATAGAATTAGTAACTTTTCCTAGAATCTAGAAACTAAAAACTAGGTCATTTAAATTTTTTTTAAAGGTATTAATATGGTGAAATTGGAAAACCTTAACTCTCGCTGATGTTCCTTAATATGCATGAAAAACTCTACAACATCAAGTAAAATGGACGGAGGGAGTATAAAAGAGATACGCTCAAATGACCGATCAAGAACTATATCAAAATAACGTACATATAAGTTTACTTGGAGATCAATAAAATTAACCAAATTAAGGTTTAACGATAGTGATGAAGTTTATTATGCGAGTAACACTAGAAATATATGTGGTTAAATATATATTTGCATTCATTAGCATTCCCTTTAAACTGAACATTCCCAAAAAGCCAGAATGGGATTCCCTCAAATCCTTCCTTTTCCGTTCCCCTGATCCAGCGCCAGAAAAGAATTTAAATCCGTGAGAAACCAAGGGGAACTGATACGAAATGACTGAGCTACCCCTTTTAAAATTTCGTGTTTTATGACGTCATTTTTGGTTTTTCATTCTTAAAAAATCGACGAAGAGAGAAAAAAAACAACTAGAGATAGATGGAAATCAGATTTGTGTTTGTTCGATTTCTTCTTCCTTACATCGATAAACAAGGGTAAAGAACTTAGTTCAGTTAGGTTTTATAATTTCTAAGAACAAAGTATTCAAGTAATATTATATATTTGAATTACCATGCAATTCAAATAACCCAATCAAACACTTCTTTTTTATTAAGGAATCCATTTCCAGGAATTCAATTCTAGGAATTAAATTACCCCATAATATAATTCCTAGTTTACCAAACACCTGAAACGAATGCACTGCAATTGTTAATTATGGTATACTAAATCAATACTAACTTTACATAATTAATCAGGTGAGTTTTTTAAAGTAATTCATTTCGACTAGAGAATATTTGTTAACACCGTAATCATCACTGCTAAATTTTTAATGCATTATTAGAAAGGATTGGATTAAGTTAACTAACAAAGGTATATTAAAATCGATAATATTTTCTTGAAAAATCATAGGAATTAATCATTTGTAAAGATTTGTTTCAACAAACGAATAGTTGGTGTTTACTGTATTAGGTGCATTATACTTAAGAATTTAACTAAACTAATAATGGTATACTATAATCAATAGAAATATATGCTATTTGGCAAGGAAGCTGGCCTTTGTACCTTATATACGTAGTCTAACTGATTTTTTTTTTGTGTGTTTTTTTTCTTCAACTATAAAATCCAAACAAAACTCTATTTACTATAATTACCAAAAAGCACTGATTACTCACATAATAGTAACATTACTAACGGATCAATCCCTAAATTATTATTTATACAGTCAATTCTATAACAAATTCCAGTATGTAGTTAACTTGGTAAAGTTTAGTCCATACTTACTCTTTATTTAATGTTTTGGTTAAATAACCATTTGAATCAACTATTTTAATACTATGACCTATAAATACAAGCAAATTTATATAACTAATAGCCTTGAACTAATTAACTAATTGAAACCTCTCAACCGAGATGAATCATGCTGGAAGAATTGTTCCATAATATTCTTAACTAGAGTTTAAAATTTAAAAATAATCTAAATAAAAAAATATGAAGTCTTTATACTATTTATTATTAAATAAAAAACAACAACCATTTACAAACAGTTCGTTAAAAAATAATTATGTCTAAAAATTGTGCCCCTAATTTGAAATTGTTGATATATAGAAATTTTCAGGTGACAATAACTGATGTCGTGGGAATACACATATATACCTGGTAGTCTTTCAAATTTTAACATATTCAAAATTTAAGTATAAAAACACTAGATCATTTATTTTAATTACTATATATATATATAAATTATATTTATGATTAATTAAACGACAAATTAACGGTAATCGATTTCTCCTTTTCAACGATAAAATGTCTGACAAGAATATTGAGGACTATTACAGACTAAATAAATAGTAAGCGGTATAATTCTGATGTTTAATTATTGTAGTTATATATTAATTCATATGAAATTTGTAGTATGCATGTGATGGTAAATTAAGATACAAAAAAGTCAACTAACTAATATCTTTATACCACTATTCATATTAATAAAATAAATACATGCATTAAATGAAGAGAGTTGATTAGAATAATTGTTACTTTTGATATATTAAATCAATATTAACTTTCAATAATTAATCAGGTGAGTTATTTATAGTAATTCATTTCGACTGGCCAATATCTGTTAACATAGTAATCGTCATTGCTAAATTATTAAATGCATTATTAAAAAGAATTTGATTGAGTTAACCAACAGTGGCATATTAAAATCGATATATTTTTTCAAAAGTCATGAGAATTAATTATTTGTAAAGAATTGTTTCAATAAACGAATATTTGTTGTTTACTACAATCAAATTTAATTGAAGGAATACATTAGGTGCAATATCCTAATAATTTAACTAAACTAATAGCGGTATACTATAATCAATAGAAATATAGGCTAGTTGACAAGGAAGTTTCCATTTGTATTTTATATACGTAATCCTTTTTTTTTTTGTTCTTAAAATATAAAAACTAAACAAAACTTTGTTTACCCGTAATTACCAAAAAGAATGTGATTACTCACATACTGAAAAATTACTTACGGACCAATCGCGTATTTATTATTTATCCAGTTAATGCAGCAATAAATTCCAGTATTTCTATCACACTTAGTTGTTGTAAGGTATCTGGAACTAGTTGTGAATTCAAATAGTCAAATCTCATCTAAACTTAAATATTTGATATATATCACCAAATTAAAGATGGGGTTTCAAATCAATTATTGATTGGATGAAGCTTGTTCTCCCTTAGACATTCTATTAACAACTTTATTTAAATAAAATATTGATTCTACATCTCTCTACTAGGATTCAAATATAAATATCAACACTTTTCTTATTCAAACACATCAATCTCAAAACATTTATTATAACAAAAACCTTTAATTCCTCTATACAATTTTTCATTTTTATTCTTTTCTCTAAAAAAATTGAACATGTCTGGAGCATTCATGATTTTTATGATGATTGGAATACTATCAACGTTGTCAAAATCCCAAGCTCAAACGCACTGGTATAAAGATCCGACATTGTTTATTGAATATTTATCAGGTGAGATCGGTTTGTGGAGCTCAACGATCCTCACAGTGACCCTATCGTGTCAAATAACGGTGTAGTTAGTGACATCACAAACTTAGGAACTGTCACCGATTACCTATCGTTAGTTGATCACTCTTTTCAAAGGAAGAAAATCGATTTCGACGCCTTGGCAGCCTTCATATACAAATACGATTGTCTAGTAAACATTTACGGTGAGCTTATTCCCATAACATTTCCTCGTGATAGATTTAATAATTACTTACCTCAAATGAGCAAACCAATACGGTTTTGGACACGTGAGGTATTGAACATGCCCAGTTATGGTTTACCTGTTTCATCGATTCCATATCGTGAGGTTACATACGTAGGAGGGGGATCTAATCCCGTGGAGCCCAGTCCTAAAGAAAAGAAATTAGCCGTAGAATTGGCTGAGTGTGAGGAGGAACGTACAACTCATGAATATGAACTGAAAAAAGAGAAAAGGGGTAAGAAAATTTGCATCGATAATCTCGAAAAATTAGGAAAACGAATTCGCTTGATAAACTAATTTGGTGTTCATAAAAGCTCTCTTTAATTCATGTGGGGGTTTCTGTGTGTCCCTTCGATCTATTTTCATCTTTGTTTGAATTTGATCATATATCGATTTTCTTTTGTTTCATTAATATGTAATAATTTGTGTCTTATTATCAAATAAATTGTACGGGTTTGAAACATATAATAAAGTATGTATGGGTGTGTTTTTAAGTCTTGAATTAATAATAAAGCTTCCTTGATTCGAATTCTTATCATATTAATTAATGTTTGTCAAAAACCCTACAACAGTTTAATAAGATGTGGTATATATTTTGACTATAACCATGCCTATTTTTCTATCGGATTATTATTTTTTTCTTGGCTAGTTAGTCACACGAATTATATGGGTTATTAAATGACATATGCATAAATGTTTATAAAAGATATACGCTCAAATGACCAACCAAGAACTATCTCAAAATATTGTACACAAAAGTTCACTTGGAGAGCAATAAAATTAACCAAATTAAGGTTTAGCGATAGTGATGAAGTTAATTATGCGAGTAACACTAGAAATATACCTAATCAGAATGAAAATAATGGACGTCTTAATGATGGAAACAATAGTGGTGGCAATGATCGAACTGACCTTAATGGTCGTCGCAATCTAGGAGGTGATGGTGGGGCTGGTCCAGCCATACGAGGCGGTACGATTAATCTTAAGTTTCCGGTATTCAATGGTGATGGTCCTGAAGGATGGATTTTTAAATCCGAACAATATTTTTCTCTTCATGGTGAAAATGATGTTCAAAAGGTGCCTTTAATTAGCTGTTGCACATCTTGATGATGATGCAAACGCATGGTATCGATGGATCGAAACTTCAATTAACATGGGAACAATTTTCGCGTGCCCTTCATTCTCGTTTTGATAATCAAAAACATATTGATGCATGCAGTACTTTATCCAAGCAGTCACAAAAATATACTATTCACAACCTTATTACTGAGTTTGAAAAGTTATTGAACTTTGTTCATGGACTGGCCGAGAAGTATCAAATTAGTATATTTCTTTCTGCGTTTGGTGAAGACATAAGAGCAGAGTCTCCCAAATGTGCATTAACGTCCACTACGGAAACTACTTCCACTACAACTCCTGTTCATAGAATGTCTAGGTTCGAGCAAGAAGAAAGGCGCAAGCAAGGATTATGCTTTAGTAGTGACCAAGTTTAAAAACCAAGTCATCGGTGGCAAGGAACAGGTCAATTACCCCTTTTTTAAGGGGCCGACGCTGACAATGTTATCGTAATGAATTATTCAACAAATCCAACTTGAGGACAAGTTGCATTTCAAGAGGTATGGGATGTTGGGATACTAATCCCAAATCCGATTACGACTTACATTATTTGTTTAGATAGATATTTTGAGAAGTTTTATGGATTTTCCAGCTAAGAGCCTAGTTATTTTAGGATTCCCTTTCTTGTTTTGCAAGTTCTATTTACTATAAATATGCTAGTTTATTTTAGGCTTTATTCATCAAAGAAATATAATCAGAGTTTTTTTAGGTTTGTCAATCGGTGGATAATCCCCAATCAAAGGATTTTTATCTTTTTTATTCTTGGTTCTCAACATAATAATTTGTTGTTTTGTTGTAGGTTTCGATTGTTGTATTCAAAAAAATAATCAGTGTACCAAACATCTTAGGTAATTCAATTTGTTTATGACGCTGTTCGATTGATTTTTTTTTGGGGTTTTTAGACTTTGTTATGTCCTCATGATCAAAATTATTACTTCTAAATGTAGGAAGTACGACATTTAGAAATTTTGCCTTTTGTAGCTTTTGCTCATGAATATGTATTACTAATGCAGTGATTCAATATCTCTCTATTTAGCTTATGTTTTTTAGTTGATTTTTATTATCATTTGGCTACATTTTCCGGTTAGTAGTTTCAATTTTAATTATTTTTAAAATAACGAAGACATTTTTCGATTGATTTGAAGTTCATGATCTTATTCCATGTTCATATATTTTAATATATGTTTTACTTAGATATCATTATTAGTAATTGTGCTTTGATTTAGATCACTCTTTAGTAAGAACTTTTTGACTCAAGATCGAAAATTTTGCAGTAGACTCTTTATTCACATGTTATCCAGGTCAAGAATCTGGCCAACAAGTTGTGCTCAATTAGCCAATATGATCCAAACTCCCTGCTTAATGAGGTAAGTGATAGCTTATGCATTTCCATATTTTACCTCAGGTAAAAGGATTCATTCTTCTTCCACATGTTGTTCACATTTCTAGCTAAATATATGTTGTATCTCATTGCGCATAATTATATCTATTTTAGTTGGAAAATATTGAAAAATGTTGGAAAACTGTATGGGTGATTTTTAATTAAGTCAAATATTGATTGCAGAATAGAAGTTTAACATGAATTCCCACTTTTGAATATGTCTGATTCTTATCACACAAAATTATGCTGTGAAAACCTACCTTTTATTTAATGGATTGTTTTGCAGGAACACTTTTATAAGCGAAATCCATGGTTTTGATGCTTCTCTGATGGAAGAAGTTTTGGCATACATCAATGATAGAACATCATATATGGTAAGATTCTATGTGCATCAAATTTTACCATTGCACTACTCAATGAAAGGATAGTTGTTGATTTATCAAAAAGTATATATTTTCTTTTCCTTTTGATTTTCTTGGCAAAAATGTTTGATTCGCATCCTGCATTAGGAAAACTTTAGAGGATCAAAATGGAACGAATTACATTTCATGGGGACCCAATGATGTCACCATCTTGGATATGTTTATGCTCGATGACAATGTAAGTATTACCAATTTATTTAAGAAATTATTTAAATTGCAAGCTGAGGTGAACTTCTTATATCATTTGATTGACTTATTTATGCTAATTTATTGGTTTTGGGAGCAATTAGTTCTCCCAATGTCCTCTTAACGCGACAGAAACTTGAGATGAGGCTTCATCTCATTCCATGACGCATCTTTGAGCATGCATCATGCAAGAAATTTGGGGTGCTACAACAACGGTCCATTGTAAAATGCAACGTTACCATACCTCAAAAATTGGCGGTTTTCTCTGGCCTCCTTGTAAGAGTAGAATACAACCTCTTGGGTCCATTGTAAACACAAGCATATATAGCTTTTTTTTTTTTGGTCAACCGACATATTTCAATTTATTCAAGTTAAAATTGTGATTGCATGATCGCTTATAAGATTTATTAAAACATAAAAATACAAGATAATCAAAACCCAAATACAAATAAATATATCAATTACAAGTAAATCAAGAAGAGAAAGAACCATAAAAAGTAAAGATATCCAAATTTTATAATTACAGAAGGGATGAATGATGGTATAATCCGAAATCAACTCAGACCTTTTAATCTAATTTTATTCTTCTTTAATAAGAGATGCTCTCAAAAAAATACGAGCAATTTTCCCATAATCTTATAAATCTAATCGAATTCATATGCTCCACCCTTGAGCATGGATTCAAAGCGGAGCCCTGTTAAATCATCAATGTCTTTGAATCTAAAATAGAAAGCTACAAATGAACCATTAAAACTTGAAAAAAATCGTTATGAAAAAACGAATAAAAATCGTCCAAATACGGCGATTAAATGCTTTAAAAGACACCAAAAATAAAATAAAACCTTTACTTCGATTAATTATCAACTAAAATTTAAGAAGCAAAAATCCTTTCACACATCTAATCCAAAATGACCAAAACTAAGCAAGAAATATGTGATGGTTGTTAGAGATTTTTGAGAAGGAAATGGAAGAAAAGAGAAGGGAAAGAGAAAATAGAAAATATAGATATTAACGATTGAAATAACCAATTAGGTGTATCAAAGCATTTTAAAAATATTAAGTATTAAAACAACATCTTTAATTTTCAAGGGTTTAGTGTAATCAAATTCTCGTTCACTGTGATACACATGTGATGTATGTGTGTGACTTTTTTATGGTTTGTAAACATTTTCTCACTTCAATATAATCGTCTTTTTCAAACAAAAAAAAAAAAGATCTTTAATTACTCATATTCTAACTTAGGTATTAATATGGATTTAAGCAAACTCTCCATCTGAATTTTTCCCTAAAGTTGTCCAAATTTCCTTTTACAAGTGTCTCTTATCGTCCATGGTGTATGGAATAGTAATCTTTAAAATCATTTTATTCAACTTTATTATTAATTTCTTATTAATGATGAGAACCTAAGCTAAATCAGTTTGTAAGAGATGCTTATGGATCTATCTTACAGAAGCGTTATTCTACAATATTTGTCATATTATAATGTATGTTCTCTCTTAGTTTATCGAAAGTTTCAGTGTACTTAGACTTATTATTTCAAACTCAAAGTTTATGTGGAACTCCTTTCCAACGGCTTGAATACAAGTTTTAACTTAACCACGTCAAAAGTTAATGTAAATACTCATAATCCTAACAAATTTAAATGAGTTCCGCAAAATTACAGTGACTTATACTAATAGCATGAAGGGCTAGATGAGTAAAATTGAATGATTTATTGTAATTGACATATTACTTAAATAAATAGTCCAGAACGACTATCCATTCTGCTTCAATATGACTTCTACAAACTTTCTCGGTGTAACCTGAGTACGTAACAATATTAATTGTTATTGGTGAAAAAAGATAATTTTCAAACTTCTGAAAATTTCTTTTATATTTAAACTCATATTCCAAAAAATAAGATTATTTGTTTAAAATAATTTGAAAGACTATTCTTTTGAACCTTTTTACAAAAAGTCTAAAACATTAAATTATATTTTTTCTCAATACATAGCTTCCCGTGGCATTAAATCTGGGACCCATTGCAAGACTCCCAAGACTCAAAATTTTCGGATGTAGGGTTTTGACGTGTTTCTTGTATTAAGAGAAAAATGGGTATATTTAGAAATCAGGACAAATAGTGGTCAGGGTGCCTAGAAAATACCATCTGTCCTTCTATAAATTAACCGCAGTTCCCTTTCTTACATAATTTTCGGTCCATACAATTTGTTTCGGCCTATCAAATTTTGTTCACATTCAAAGATTAGGATATGGGAAGTCTGATTTGAGCAAAACTAAACTACCCTTATAAACCGTAAATCTATTTACATATAGATAGAAAATGATTTCTATTTTCATCACTTTTCTCTAAACAACAACAAAATAATAATTAAATCCTCAACAACAAAAACTTTCTATTTCCATCAAATCTTAATTTTCGAAAATTCCTAACCTAATTTTTTTCCAACTTCAAACACAAACTCCAATTTTCATCTGCCAATCTATTTAAGGTAATTCTCCATCAACCTGTTGTATCAATATCATCGTTTCACTGATCTACACATTTAAAAGTCGATTTTTACAAAAGAAGTTCTGAAAACTACCACTACAAGAAAATCTATATATTGTCACACTATATATTGTCAGACCTTCATTCAATATAGGTGTTGCAAAAGGAATTTCCTTGTCACGGTACTTTTCAGGTTGCATCTAAAAGCTATAAATTTCTGTTGCAAAATGAAATTTTTGCCACATAGCTGTAGCAACAATATGAAAAAAGTGTGGTAAAAAATATAATCTCTTGCAGCAGTAATAGAGAGTGGATGCAGCAATATACTTCTTGTTATATAGATTATCGTGACACTAGTAGGGGTTTATGCCATAACTATTTGGTGCTGCAATAGGTTAAGTTTTTTGTAGTGTATCTAGAATCGATGGATATAGACCCATCATATTCACCGGTTCTTATATTGTTGTCCGTATCCATGAAAATCATGCAGTTGCATAAGATACATGAGTCTACTGTCTACAGGTCGTTTTTTTTTTCTTTTGATGTTCTTCACATCTACCAAGGATAAAATACTAATTAACAAAAATAAATGGTTAATGAGTTTTTAATCTTATTTTAAAATGACCTATTTTTGTTTTCTAGTAGGGGTGAGCATAAAAACCGGAACCGCGAATTTGACCCGTATCCGTCGCAAAATTGCGGATTTCACCCAAACCGCAAGACGTATAGGCCGGACACGGATGTGATTCTCAAATCCGCACGTTTTAGCGGTTTGGGTGCGGTTGAATATTGAAAACCGCGGATTCAACCGCACCGCATTTGGGTCACTAAGCCCAGCATTGTTTGAATGTAGCTATTTGGACTTTGGAGGGCTCAAATAGTCACAGTGGACCTATAACGTGTATAGCCTTAACATGGGCTATTCCTTCTGGACCTCGAATAGATCTGTAGACCAAGAAGCTGCTGTTGCATCTGTGATAGCCATGATTATTGATTAGTGACTCAAGCAGTGGACAGTGAGGTGTTGGCACTTGGCATTTTGGCAGTATTTTTTTTTATCCATAATCCGCGGTTAATCCGCAACCGTTCCGTACAATCCGCTGATCCGCAAAGGTCAAATCCGCGGATAGTTGGACCGGTCACGGTTCAATTTTCCAAATCCGCAACTTTGACGATTTGATTGCGGGTGACCCCTAATCCGCAATCGTCCGTCCGTTGCACACCCCTATTTTCTAGTGATACGCAACAAATAATTTTCCATGGCCTCAAATTAGCCATGTACCGTTTGCCCACGGAAGTATTCTTCTTCGACAACAGAATTTGATATTCCTCCACACTGACCATTACGGTCTTTTGGTATTCTGGTTCGCCAACCGGAAGATCCTCCATCTTTTGTCAAAGACTTGACTCTTCACTAAGATTCACTAACTCAAATTTCAGAAGTTCTTTTCTCAAATCAGAAAGCTTTGGCTATTCAGGGATTGTTCAGAAATGTATCATCTTCGTCATCGTCTTTACTAATAGTTAATGATACTGATCTTTTGTTTCAGATTCTACTATGTTTACCAATCAAATCACTTGTTATTCATAAATCTGTATCAAAATAATGGTTATAACTCGTCTCCGATTCACGTTTCATCCAAAATCAATTTATTCATAGACCCCCAAATGTAATGTTTGGATTCGATACAGGAATTGTTTTCTTGTGTTAGTTTAGCTTTTGATCCAATTAGATCACTTGACTATAAAATTATATATGCATTTAGAGAGTTGGGAGAGTGATGAATTATAATTATAAGATTGATATTTTCTCCCTGGAAACAAGTTCTTGGAGACACCTATCCAATGCTGAGTATTGTAATCCATTTTTCTGGTGTTTATTGGAAAAATATCTTGAATTGGATTCGTAGTGAAAATGGGTGTTTATTTTACATCGATATTGATAGCGAAGAACTAAAGAATTCGCCATTTTGTCTGATAAGTTGTGATACTGAAATGAAGTATAGGTATGAAGATTATGTATTTTGGAGAGTGTGCGGGTCAGTTGTTTTTTATTCCAAGGGATATCTTCGAGATGGAGGTTGATTACAAAGGTTGGAAATCAAAATATTCGGTAAATCTAGATGGATTTGCAAATGTGTATTTTCTGTATGATATTGCAGATACTAATAATTTTGTATGCTTTATCTTATGTGTTGAGGAAGTTGATGGGATGAAGAGGAGTTGAGGGTGTTTATACATATACCGGACAACATTATATCTTAGTTTCTTACGAAAAAGATCCTCATAAATGTTTTTGATCATCCATTTGATGACCTGAAAGATTTATGTTCAATTACATGGAAGCATGCTCATCATTATATTGAATCTCTTGCTAATGTTTGAGTATCCCAATTTATCGACAAATAATCTTTGAAATCTTGCTACGATTAACCGATCTCAATGTAAATCATCTCTTTATTAATCAAAATCACAAGAAGAATTACAAGATAATGGAAACTCTAAGTTTACTCTCTATGTACAATCTTTCTCACTCCTGATTTCTTGACCAAGGATTCTAAAGAGAACTCTCTCTTTACATGAACCATCTACTCTTTATATAGGGTATTACATAGTGGATGACAGCTAAGAGATCCTTTATTTTCGGAATCCCTGTGCGTTATTATGGCACATGTACATTAGTTATATTCGCAGACTCTACAAGCTTCGCATAGATCTTCACAGTTTACTTGTGACTAGGCTGACATCATTCAATATGTCACCACATCTCAGCTGAGCGACGATCTTCACACACACCTGATTGTCCTTTGCTCGCGTATAACACATGTGCGATATTCTATTCCTACATTTTGCCTCTTCTCATTTCGTTCCTTTCGTAGAATGAGCGAAATGAGAATCTTCAACTTGCCTCGCCGCACATGCCTATTTTTACAAATTCCATCTTGTCGACAAATATTTTAATCAAATTTAAACTTTCCTTTCTACGCGTGTCTTTTTGACCACATATCATTCGACATGTCTCTTTAACCGCTCATCCTACCCAATTATTCATCTTATTATATAATGAGGTAAATTCCTCGAAAACCGAGAGTAATTTCTGTTTATGTTTACTTCATCTTCTTCTTCTTTTTACTTCTTCTTTGTTTCTTTATTCTGCTACTGTTTCTTCATCCTTTATTATTCGTTATTAATCTTTGCGTTTTCTCATCTTTTTTCTCTGTTAATTGATCTCACCTTGATCATAATCTTCCCGGATTTGATCTTGATCTTAATCAAATTAAATTGTTATTCAAACTTTTACCATTCCCCTTCTTCTGATGGCACCAGTTGCTAGGAAAAACGAAACAACCTTCAAAACTTTGAAAGTCCAATTCAGCGTGAGAGGTTATTCACTTTCTCTTCCTCCCGGATGTAACTATTCATCCAAACTCACTCTTGATCTGATTAATTCGGAAAAATGGACAAATCATAGAATTATTGTTTCCTTGGAACAACTTTTGAATGGTCTTCCTATCCCATTATATAACCCTAATATTCCTTTATTCTATGAGATTTTAGCTGATAAACTATCGGGGTATTTTTCAGCTGAGCGGTGATGCTATCAGGATAATTTTAGAATATGCTCGTCGCGCAGCTGGTTTAGGAACCTCTTATGCGTATGAAGTACGAAACAAACTGCACCGTGATAAAAAGATTGATCCCACTGAGTATACCCTTGACAATTTCTATAATAATTATTATGTGGGACTCATGAAGAAAGAGTCTACTAGATAGGCCATTCTCATAAGAAGAAAAAAATACTTTTGCTGAGAACGAGAAAATCATGCGAGACGTTGATTGGAATGACAGTTCCAACCATACTGCTCGTAGATCTAATGATGCTGGTTGGATAAACTATCCTGTAATTTTAACGGGTCCTTATGTATCTGGTAGAGCTGCTGATCAAATCTTGCTAAGAGACGTAGAAAATTCAATAATTCTTCCTCAAGTTCTGAATCTGACGATGATGATTCTTCTCCTTCCGGAGATTCAATTAAATCGTCAATGAGTCAGCTCTCTACCCTTTTTGATGATTCGATGGCATGTATGGGTAATGACGAGTTACAACACAACTTTGATATGGTTTCAAAAATCTGTGATACTACTTGCTTAGATGATCCATCTCTTTGCCGAGCTTCAACTTTATTAAATCCAAGCTTTCAATTTTTCCTTTGGTTTTCTGGTAATTTCTATTCTTCTATAATTTCTTTAATAAAATTTTAATCTTCGTGTTCTAACATTAATCATTCAATTCCACAGATGTTTCGCATGTCGTATGTAGTATCTTCAGATTACGAAAGAAGATTCTAGTCTATTGAAGCTAAACTTAAAACTGAAGTTTCCACTTCTGCGAATAAAATTTCAGAACTTCGCAAAAGGAATGATCAACTGGATGGTATACCAATTCTCTTTTTATATATTAATCCTCTGCCTTACTCATTCTTTCTTTATTTTTCTTTAATTATATATTCTTGCAGAAATCTACCGTCTTTCTGATGAAGCGGCTTCTCTATTTCGCTCTGTTCGTCATCCCATTGATGATGATACCCTTCTTAACTATCTCAATTCTTCTTTAAATAACCTTACCGAAGATAAAATAAACTCCCTAACCTTAGAAAAACTCAAATCAGAATACCAACTTCTTAGTATCGATCATAGAAGTGCTTTGACCGCTAGTAATAGTTTTAAACGTCGTTTCCGAGAATCCAAAAGAAGAAATTAAAGTTTTAGAAGAAAAAGTTAATTCCTTTATTACTGAGAAAGATCAAATCATTCTTAACGGTGCGAAAGCTTTGAAGGAGTTCCAAGAAACTATTCTCCAAGTTCAAAGAGATCGAGACTTTGCCATAAAAGAGAAGAATGCACTTATTAAGCGAGAAAAATTGATTCGGTCTCGGCTTCTTATAAAAAGCGATGCTGAATTTGATTGGGCTACTAAAATCTTAAGCAATGCTAGAGAAGGCTTAACTGTGACTATGAGCCTTGAATCCGAACATTCTGCCTTGATTAGAGATATTATGTCTAATAATGAAGGTCGTTTATTGCTCCTTTATGTTTGTCATTTTTGAATAGAATTATCCTCTTTTATCTCTAACTTGTTTTTATATTTCGCAGAGAAGGAGAAGAAACAACTTGGGGATATTGAAGAACTGAATAAACAACTTGAGGAATCCAAAAGACTAACAGACGAATTGAATGCGAAGTTCACTGCTCGTGATTCCAAATATCGAAAGCTTAAGAAGAATTATATCACTACTGTCTCAAACAATAGCAAGGATGCTCTTCGCGCTCGTGATGCAGCAGTTAAGATAGTTTGCAAATAAAATAATATTCCTCTTGTGAAGTATGAATTTGCTGATATTCCTCCAAATGATGATGCTCCTGATATTTCTGATAATGAAGCAGAATATGAAGAGTATGAAGAAGAAGAAGAATAAGAAGAAGAAGAAGAAGAAGAAGAAGTGCATGATTCTGATGTTGAGCGAAGCACCATGAGAATCCTAGTGATAATCAAGGAAATGAAGATAATCCACACGAAGAATGATTGCTTTTTATTATTGTAGATTCTTCTTTCTGCCTCTTATCCTTCTAGTATTCTTCTTGAATATGTTATACTTCTCAAATATATTGACCATCTACTTCACTTTATTTTTAAATTTGTACTTATCAAAATATAAACCTCCCTCATGTGTGTATGAGTTTATCATATGGGGAAAGTAACATCTTTAGTGCTTGCATTCCCCTTCTTGCCTCTGTTAATTGTCACAAAATGATGAAATCATGATCATATGAGTTTCGCATGCCTCAGTCATGCGCTTTACACATGCGATTATTTTCGCAACGCACGATATGAGATCATACTTCATAATATTTTTCTCAAGAGGTCTTATTGCGCCTTTCTAAGTAAAGGTCTTATTTTACCTCTCTTTTATTATTTGTGCGACGAAATCGCAGGACGTCTTTACATTTTATTGTATCGACCCACTGATCTCGTCTTAACTTATTCTTGTATTATTACCTCTTCATCTTTTCTCTTGTTCGTAAATGTGATAAGCCTTAATTCTCCCGTGAGTAAAAAGACTCATGACATTTACGTCTTTGACACAATTCATCTCCCTAATGGAGGGTGTTGTCCTTATCTTCCCCCTGGTTTCCCCTTCAAGGAGGCTTACCTCTACCGAGTTAAGGTTGGCTCCTCCCATCCGGTAACACAACAACCAGTTGATTTCCCAGTCTCTTTTACCTCTACCGATAAGGTTTATGCGTACGAGACTGCACTTTAAGTGGGGTATCTTCGGACCGAGTGCATCATAGTCAGGACTTGTCAAGAGTGGTAAAGTAGGCTCCAATGCCCCTCGCACTCTTGACTCAACCGTGTACCTCGGCGCCCTGATCGAGTTTCTGCACTCCTTGGGAATATCTCATTATCTTAATCTTCCGATTTAGGTATCTTCCTGGATGGGCTTTTTCGTTTATCTCACCCAAAATCTCCATGACTCAAGTTCCAGGGTTGGTATGGCTTTCCCTTGAGTCATGCATACCAGGTTTTCCCCGAATATGACGTGATTTAGGTATTACTTTTGCCTCTTGAATGTATGCGAACTAGGATGCACGCCACATTCGGATGCCTAGCTTCCCTAATGGAGTTTTTATCTTTGATGCCTTTTATTAAGGTCTTATTTCTGTCTCTTAGTTATAATAGAATCTCTTTCATGGAATGAAACCATCATGAAGTAATAAAATTTTCTCTTTCTATTGTTACTTTTTAGTTGTATAACTCTCAGTACATAGAATTTTTATTATATAGTTACTCATAAAGGAAACAATTATTTTCTCTTCATACTGCTTGATCATGTTCTTTGCTTGTGCAATATTTTTGAGTTCGCAGACGCTTCTTAGGGATTTAATTCGCATGGGTTTTTCATAGTTTGCGAAAAACCGCACAATGACTCATACTACCACATCCACATTTTCCTTTAAGGTGTAATCTTTCTATGTTTCTTGATGCGAGCATTCTCAGAAGATTCTACCTCAGTATCATTCTTACCAACCGTTCCAACTCTAGACACCACATCGACCATTATCCTTTCACCCCTTTGATTATCTTTAACATGTTTCTTCCAGTTTCTTCGCTTATTCTCTCTTTCTTCGCACTTATCCACATCAATTTCTTGGAAGCTTTTTCCTATGTTTGGATCTCCCCTTATTATTCCAAGACCTTGAGGTAATGGGAATTTTATGCATTGATGAAATGTCGAAGCTACCCCCAAAATACCGTGCAACCATGGTCTTCCAATCAAAGCATTATAAGGAGATTTAACATCAACAACACATAATGTGATTTTTGTAGATAGACTCTTCAGAGGGATTCGCATTGACACTTCTCCTTTGGGCTTATTAGCAGTACCATTGAATCCATATATCTTATAAGTGGATGGAATTAGTTCGTTATCTTTTCCTCCCATGGTCTTATATGTATGATAAAAGAGGATATCGACCGAACTTCCTTGATCTATAAGTATTCTATCAATTTCCCATACATTTGCATCATCTTCTTCCTCATCATCGTCTTCTAATTTTTCTTTGGGATTAATTCCTAGCTTTACCACTAATGGATTCTCATGTGGTTCTCCTCCTCCTGATGTCTCTTCAATGCTGAATGATATGACTTGTCTTTGTCAATCTTTTAATGGTGATATCTTCGCAAGGTTGAATATTTCTCGTCCATCATTATCTCTCGCATGCACCCGAATTAAGATATTATCATGAAAGTCCTCGATGTTTTTGAAAGAATGAACGATTGAATTGCAATATAAATTCTTGGATTTCGCATCCACTTCAATCACATGTGTTTTTTCCTTTTTATGCGTTTCCTACAAATGGTGGTGGTGGTGGTAGTAAATGTTATTGCAGTTGTACTAAAAAGTGATTTAATTTTACTTTCTCTATCATTCGCATTATAATCTTCCTCACATTTCTACAATTATGTGTTGTGTGACCATGAAAGCGATGGTATGCACAAAAATCTTTACTTCTTCTTCCTGGTGGTGGTTCATCTTCCAAATTGAAGGTCAAAGGAATATCTTCCATTAAAAGAACAGCTTCCCAGATTTTATATATTGTTGTATTCAATGGCGGAAGTTTTATCTTTTCCCAAACTATCTTTTGGTTTCCTTGTCTCTTATTATAATATGGCTGCTGCTGTTGTTGACCTCTATAACTTTCTTGTTGATTATCTATTCTTTGAATTTTGTTTTTTCCTCCCCGATTTTGAAGTTTTTTTGCTTTGTATTCTCTTTCAAACTCTTCCTGATCTGCACTGCCCATGGATACTATATTTTGTTCTACCTCTGTTCTTTTATTTCTCTGATTTCCTTGAGATGTACTCGCAACTGCATTCGTTATCCTTGGAATTATACTTGCATTCTCATTCGCATGACTCATCGCAACCGGGTAAGACTCCATATCTCTCTGCTTCTCTTCTAAAGCTATATATTCTTCTTGAAATTCGCGCAGTTCTGACATAGTTATGGTGTCTTTTATCCTAAAGATTTGTGTATACAATAAGCCTGTAGGGAAGAGAGTATTGATAAAAGATAATATAAGATTTCGTTCATATACTCGTCTTCCCATTTCACTACACATGGTTCTCCAACGTGTTGTCAAATGTCGCAGACTCTCATTAATCCTTCTGCAAAGCCCAAACGATGTTTCAATTCCTGGTCTTGACATGTTATTGCTGATATACTGCCCCAAAAATATGTTCTGTAGGTGATAAAAAGATCTTATAGTTCCCACTGGAAACCCCTCGAACCATTGTAATGCTTCTCCAGCTAAACTTGCTGGGAAATATTTACACAATACTGTATCATTCCCCTCGCACTGCAATAAAGATCGACTATAACCTTTATATGTTGTATTGCGCATGTGGTTCCATCAAAAATATGAGTGAATGTAGGTAAAGTACACTTGGATGGTATTATTGCAATTTGTATATGTCTTGCAAAAGGTGTTTTCCCAGCTTCCTCTACTGCTTCTTCTAACTGTCTTCTTCCACCATTTTTTCGCACAACCATCATTTATCGTAATTCTGCCATTTCTTTAAGAATCTCCTCACTCATAGATTGATCTAAATCATATATCATAGGATTTTTTAGTCTCGCTTATCTCAATCTATTCTCATGATTATTATGTCGCATGGCTTCCTGTATCTCTCTTTCTCCAGTTTCCTCTCTTCTTCGTCTACACCTTTCTCTTTCATCTCTTTCACGTTCACGGATTTCATTATTTCTTTCCTCTTCGTCTTTGCGTGCATATTGATCTCTTAACATTTCTCTACCATGCAATATAATTCTCCCGTGTTCTGGATCATGCTCCTCATTATTATCTCTTTCATGACGTATGCGATGGTGTTCCCCAACATTTTGATATATGTCAATCCTTTGATCTTCTCATCTACGATGATGTTCTCGTGGCTGTTTATATCGATCATATTCAAATTGTTTCTCTGTTCGTCTCGCTTCACGCTGATCTTGTAAATTGTCATCTAATTGCAAGTTTTCACATAAATTTCTTTCCCTTCTAGCATGTCCTTGATTGGATTGACTTTGTCTTGATAAAATTCTACTGGTTCTTGATCTTGATCTTGTGTTTGTTGCACTTCTGGATCTCTGATCTTTCAATCTAAGATTCTCTTCTCTCAATTATCATTTTCTCGTATTAAATTCGCACGTATTTCATCTTCTCTACGTATTTCTGTAATCAATCTTTGCCTCAATTCTGCAATTTTTATATTATCTTCGTTTCCTTCTATTATTCCCGATCCTACAGTTCTTTGATCCTTTTCTTCGGTAGAATCAGTTTGTGAAGTATGCACGCTTACTGTATCATAATCGATTGGATTGTTCTGTTCTTGTATACGTTGATGTCTAATTGTATCTTCGTTTCTTTGAATATTTCTTTCTTCCATCTCTGGTTGATCTGTAATTTCACCTCTTCTTCTCTCAGCAATTCTTGCACTCCTTCTCGCTTCCGTTTGTTCGATAACGGATCCAATTCTCACCATTACTCCTTCTTTATGAGATTAAATCTCTAAACAAATTCACCAACAGGATTTATCACTCCGAACTGTTTCTAGCGCAAGATGTAGTTGCAGGAAATCCTGCAACCACACAAGTATGAGAATCTAACAATGATTAACTGATCTCAATGTAAACCATCTCTTTATTAATCAAAATCACAAGAACAATTACAAGATAATGGAAACTCTAAGTTTACTCTCTCTCTCTACAATCTTTCTCTCTCCTGATTTCTTGACCAAGGATTCTAAAGAGAACTCTCTCTTTACATGAACCATCTACTCTTTATATATGGTTTTACATAGTGGATGACAGCTAAGAGATCCTTTATTTTCGGAATCCCTGTGCGTTATTATCGCACATGTACATTAGCTATGTTCGCAGAGTCTACAAGCTTCGCACAAATATTTACACTTTACTTGTGACTAAGCTGACATCATTCAATACGTCACCACATCTCAGCTGAGCGACGACCTTCGCACACACCTGATTGTTCTTTGCTCGCATATAACACATGTGCGATATTCTATTCCTACAACATCAAGTCTTGTTCTTTTGTTTCTTACATCCTGTCTTCTGGAGGATTAGATATAAGTCTTCGTTTTGGTCCAGGAGCAAGCCGCGCAACCAGGTTTTCTTTTTATTTCTCTTACATATTTTTGATTTAATAGAGGAACATGAAAATGGTTTCTGCTATGAACTTTGCGAAGCATATTACGTGTAATCACTACCTGTAGGGTGTTGGATTAACTTCAACATAGAAGTCACTAAAAAGCTGGTTAGGAAAAGATTAGGAAATTGATGTAATCCTAAGGGAATTAGAAGTCATCTAGTTCTAAGAAAAGGAAAGACATGTAATAAGGTAATAGGACTAGGAAAAGGAATTCATAATTTTATATATATGATCACCAAAGTTGTGGTTGATCATATGAGCAAGATTAGAGTTGTGTTTAGTTTTGAGAGATTTTCTAAACATCAATAAAGAGAGTTGTCTTTATATAAGCTAAGTTTCATCTTGCAGTTGCCATTAATTGGTATCAGAGCTTGTCTACACCGAGCCATGAGAGACGAGAGCACCATCATACGTACAAGATTTTTCACAAGCACAGATGAAGCTTAAGGGGGAGAATGTTGGATTAACTTCAACATAGAAGTCACTAACAAGCTGGTTAGGACAAGATTAGGAAATTGATGTAATCCTAAGGGAATTAGAAGTCATCTAGTTCTAAGAAAAGGAAAGACATGTAATAAGGTAATAGGACTAGGAAAAGGAATTCATAGTTCTATATATATATGGTCACCAAAGTTGTGGTTGATCATATGAGCAAGATTAGAGCTTGTGTTTAGTTTTGAGAGATTTTCTAAACATCAATAATAATGTGGAACAAGGTAAAAGAAAGCAATACTAGATTGCTATAAGCAAGAAGATAAGAGAATTCAAGCAAGAAGAGAAAGATAAGTTTTGTGTTTAATAATTTGATTGAGTAATAGATAGCTCTTACAAGTGATAGACACATTTTTGTGTCTAATTTGTCCTCAATGTCTGTGTTGTTGGAAATCTATTTTTGTACTAATATTGTGTTTTTATGCTTGTTTAGGTGTTTTTGGAGAAAATACCCTTGTCTGGAAAGAGTTGCTCAAAAAGTGATGATTTACACCCCGGAGAAAAGTACTAAAGGCACCCCAGAAATGTCCTGGAGGCGCCCCAGAAATGTACCGGAAACGTCCCAGAAATGTCCGGGAGAAAACCAGAAAAATTACTTTTTCAACCCAAGAATTACTATTTCAGCCCAAATTACTAAGGGGACACCAAGACAGGATAGGGGGACACCCCTTTTCTTATTCAAATTTCAAACTCTATTTTGGCGGGAAATGTTCTTCACATCTGCATGAATTTTTGATTTGAATTCTTGGGCTGTTTTGAAGAGATTCAACACCCGAAATCCATTGGGCTGGACTTGAGTACACTAAACAGAGTTATTACAAGCAATTTAATAGATCAACTTGGGCTAGAATAGGACAACAAAGTAAACAGAGACGTGAGAATATTTTCAGAATATTGGATTCTGTTGGAGGATATACGTGCGTTATGAGAAGATATACAGCTGGGATTCGAATATATCCAGATTAGGAAGGATTCAGAGAGTTTCAGAAGCCAAGAGAATATTTGGTAAACACGATTTCGATTAAACAGGAAAAAAATCAAAAATATTATTCTCGCGTCTGCAAAGAATTGAAGATAAGATTATATGGAGTTATGATGGAAGATATCGATGCTGTTGGGTATAAATAGCTCACTGAGGTCAAGGAGAAAAGGGTCGAGAGTTGGGAGGAGAGAAGGAACGCTGCAGAATCGAGAACCATGATTTCTCTCTGCTGCTGCTGCTGCCATTGATGAAGATGAAGAACACGAAGAACGGACTCGCAGAAGCAGTCGTTTATCAACAGTGTCTAAGACGCACAATCGTGGGTCGTAGTTCGTCGTACAACAACAGTTATCATTTATCGTTCTTCTTGTAACAGCTGAACAGCGCCTTTGCAACAGTTATTTCTGTTGCGATTTTTCTGTTCAATTTTTTACACCTTTTCATCATTTGTAAACCACTTTTTGAGCAATAAATAATTATTTTGAGAGCATTTTTACTATGATGAGCTAAAACCCAACACTGGGACGACGGAGGAGGCCAAACTTCATACTTGGGGTAATTTCATTAATTCTTTTTAAGACTTTTGCATTAATTTAAAATTGAAATATGATTTGAATTAATTGGTTGTTATTTAATTTGATGATGTATGCTTGGCTTAGGTGTTTTGATACATCATGCTTAGGACTTACAATCAATGTTTTGAAAATCTACTTTGGCAAAATAAGAGTCCATATAATTTATGTTTTGAGCGATTATTGTTGAGAATAAATCATTGAGCCCTATGTTATGAAAATTGGCCGAATCATTAGTCCCAGTACCTCTCGCCCATTGTGACAAATATTGTGTACATATTTTTATTTTTAAATCTTTACAAGTCCGAGCAACGAACTTTTACTACCACTTTCAAAACTACAACAACAAGACTTAATCTAGCCTTTATATAGGCTTGAAGAATAACTAAACTAGGAAACAGAAAACTAAAAGACTGAAACTAGGAAACCATGGAAGCCAAACCTCTAAGCGGAATCTTCTGGAATTGTAGTATGCCCTGCATCAGTCCCCCCTTCTAGAGTAAAGCTCGTCCTCGAGTTGTCCAAAAAAACCAGAAGTTCATTGTCACCATGAAACATAAAAATGTCTTGAACATTAAATGTGTTGGAGATATTCCAATCATTTGGTAGATCAATAACATAAGCATTATCATTGATCTTCTTTAAAACCTTGAAAGGACCATATTTCTTCATCTTGGTTTTGTTATAAGTACCCAGTGGAAATCTCTCTTTTCTTACATGTATCATCACGAGCTCCCCTTCCTTGAAGGTTTTAAACCTCTTGTGTTTATCAGCATCCTCTTTATATTTAGAATTGGACTTCTCCAGTTTAGATTTTACTTCATTATGTAATTCAGTTGCTTTGTCTACAAAAGAGTCGGCTGCAGTGTTTGTACTCTGTGTGGTGGGTAAGGATACCAAATCAAGAGTATGATTAGGTACTTTAGAGTACACAATCTCAAATGGAGTTTTCCCATTACAACGATTCACAGAAGTGTTGAAAGCGAATTCCATATGTGGCAATAACACATCCCACTGCTTACTATTATCCAGGCACTTAGCTCTAATCAAATTCCCAAGTGATCTATTAACAACCTCAGTCTGTCCATCAGTTTGCGGATGTGAAGTTGTGCTGAATTGTAGAACTGTGCCTAAGCGCATCCATAAACTTTTCCAGAAATGACTCAAAAATTTGGTATCTCTGTCAGAAGTGATAGACTTTGGAACCCCATGCAATCTTACTACTTCTTTAAAGAACAAAAAAGCAATATTAGAAGCGTCAGTTGATTTCTTAGAAGCCACGAAGTGAGCCATTTTATAGTAACGATCAACTACGACCATAACAGAATCATTACCTCTAGGAGTACGAGGTAAACCAAGTATAAAATCCATACTTATATCAACCCAAGGTGCATCAGGAACTGGTAAAGGAGTATACAACCCGGTATTTTGAATTGTACCCTTTGCTCTCCGACATACCATGCATTTTTGTACGAACTTTTGTACATCGCGTTTCAAAGATGGCCAGAAATATCTTTCTTCAATCAGGGCAATGGTTTTATCTCTCCCAAAATGACCACCAAGACCACTGCCATGTAATTCTCGCATAAGATGTAAACGTAAAGACCCTTGAGGAATACATAATCGATTTCCTTTATAAAGAAAACCTTTTTGTTACTGAAGAAGCCATGAAGGTACACTTCTTCACCCCAACATATAAAGAGTTGTCAGCAAGAACTTGAAACACTTGTGAAAGATGTTGGAGGTGTTCTGGCTCACTGCGACTAAAAATTAGTATGTCATCAAAATAGACAATAACAAATTTACTGAGAAAGGGTTGGAGAACCTGATTCATAAGTCGCATAAAAGTACTAGGTGCATTAGATAACCCAAATGGCATGACCAGCCATTCATATAAACCTTCACGTGTCTTGAATGCTGTTTTCCACTCATCTCCACCTCGAATGCGTATTTGGTGGTAACCACTGCGTAAATCAAACTTAGTAAAAATAATGGAGCCCAACAGTAAATCAATCATATCATCAATACGCGGGATCGGAAATCTATAAGGAATGGTGATGCGATTTAATGCTCTACAATCGATACACATCCTCCATCCATTGTCTTTTTTACTAACCAAGAAGACAGGACTTGCACAAGGACTGTTGCTAGGTCGTATCAAACCCTTTGTAAGCAAATCATTTACCTGTCCTTGTAATATCTCATGCTCAGCAGGACTCAAGCGATAGTGTGCTTGGTTTGGTAAAGAGGCTCCAGGAATAAAATCGATGCAGTGTTGAATATTCCGTAAAGGAGGTAATGCAGTTGGTAGTTCATCTGGAAATAAAACATTATATTGAAATAATAAGGGCTTCACCTTTGCAGGCAACTCAATCATAGGATTAGAATCTTCATGGGAATGTAAAGAATGTTGTGGGTGCAAATAACGAATAACAGTGGCTACGACAGCATCAGTCTGCGCACAAGAGTTTGAAGTGGAATTGGATGGACTAAGAACCTTGGTTTTCCCATTATGAACAAAAGTGTAAGTATTCTCGAATCCATTGTGAACCGCGTGAAGATCGCATTGCCAAGGTCTGCCAAGAAGAAGATGGGTTGCCGTCATATTAATGACATCACATAGAACTGTGTCTTCATAACCCTCAAAAGAGAATGACACATAACACTGAAGAGTAATCTTCTGTGTGCTAGAGGCATTAACCCATCCTACAGTGTAAGGTTCTGGATGAGAATTTACTGGTAGTTCAAGCTTCTTAACTACGTGATCAACAATATAATTATCCACACTGCCACTATCAATTATCATCTTGCAGATTTTACCCCCAATCTACTTTGGCAAAATAAGAGTCCATATAATTTATGTTTTGAGCGATTATTGTTAAGAATAAATCATTGAGCCCTATGTTATGAAAATTGGCCGAATCATTAGTCCCAGTACCTCTCGCCCATTGTGACAAATATTGTGTACATATTTTTATTTTTAAATATTTACAAGTCCGAGCAACGAACTTTTACTACCACTTTCAAAACTACAACAACAAGACTTAATCTAGCCTTTATATAGGCTTGAAGAATAACTAAACTAGGAAACAGAAAACTAAAAGACTGAAACTAGGAAACCATGGAAGCCAAACCTCTAAGCAGAATCTTCTGGAATTGTAGTATGCCCTGCATTAGTCCCCCCTTCTATAGTAAAACTCTTCCTCGAGTTGTCCAAACAAACCAGAAGTTCATTGTCACCATGAAACGTAAAAATATCTTGAACATTAAATGTGTTGGAGATATTCCAATCATTTGGTAGATCAATAACATAAGCATTATCATTGATCTTCTTTAAAACCTTGAAAGGACCATATTTCTTCATCTTGGTTTTGTTATAAGTACCCAGTGGAAATCTCTCTTTTCTTACATGTATCATCACGAGCTCCCCTTCCTTGAAGGTTTTAAACCTCTTGTGTTTATCAGCATCCTCTTTATATTTAGAATTGGACTTCTCCAGTTTAGATTTTACTTCATTATGTAATTCAGTTGCTTTTTCTACAAAAGAGTCGGTTGCAGTGTTTGTACTCTGTGTGGTGGGTAGGGCTACCAAATCAAGAGTATAATTAGGTACTTTAGAGTACACAATCTCAAATGGAGTTTTCCCAGTAGAACGATTCAAAGAAGTGTTGAAAGCGAATTCCATATGTGGCAATAACACATCCCACTGCTTACTATTATCCAGGCACTTAGCTCTAATCAAATTCCCAAGTGATCTATTAACAACCTCAGTCTGTCCATCAGTTTGCGGATGTGAAGTTGTGCTGAATTGTAGAACTGTGCCTAAGCGCATCCACAAACCTTTCCAGAAATAACTCAAAAATTTGGTATCTCTTTCAGAAGTTATAGACTTTGGAACCCCATGCAATCTTACTACTTCTTTAAAGAACAAAGAAGCAACATTAGAAGCGTCAGTTGATTTCTTACAAGCCACGAAGTGAGCCATTTTAGAGTAACGATCAACTACGACCATAACAGAATCATTACCTCTAGCAGTACGAGGTAAACCAAGTATAAAATCCATACTTATATCAACCCAAGGTGCATCAGGAACTGGTAAAGGAGTATACAACCCGGTATTTTGAATTGTACCATTTTCTCTCTGACAGACCATGCATTTTTGTACGAACTTTTGTACATCACGTTTCAAAGATGGCCAGAAATATCTTTTTCAATCAGGGCAATGGTTTTATCTCTCCCAAAATGACCACCAAGACCACTGCCATGTAATTCTCGCATAAGATGTAAACTTAAAGACCCTTGAGGAATACATAATCGATTCCCTTTATAAAGAAAACCTTTTTGTATAAGAAAATCATCAACCCCATGAGTTTGAGAACTGCATTGATCCCATAGTTTGCCAAAATCTTCATCTTCTGGATAAATGTCTTTGATATAGTCAAATGCATAACTCTCATTACGAATTGTAGTTAATAGATGACTTCTTCTACTAAGGCATCAGCAACTTGATTCAATTTGCCACTTTTATGTCTCACGGAGAAAGTGTATTTGTTGAGTGTGGAAAGCCATCGATCATGCATTCTGTTAACTTTAGCAGAAGTATTCAAAAACTTCAAAGCATGGTTGTCAGGGTTGACAACAAATTCCCTATGTATAAGATAAGTATGCCACTGCTTAAGAGATTGAACAAGAGCCAATAACTTTATTTCATATGTAGACCATTTCTTTTGTGCATATGAATTCTTCTCACTGTAATATGCAATTGGATGACCCTCTTGTGATAATACTGCACCAATACCAACAACAGATGCATCACAATCTATTTCAAAAGGCTTGTTGAAATTCGGAAGTGCAAGAATTGGTGCCGTACAAAGCTTTTATTTAAGAAGAATAAAGCTTTTATCCATTGCTTCCGTCCACTCAAACTTCTCCTTCTTGAGACAGTCAGTCAAATGTGCAGAAATAGAGCTAAAGTTCTTCACAAATCTTCGATAGAAAGAAGCCAAACCATGAAAACTACGAAAATCACGAATAGAAGTAGGAACTGGTCAATCTTCAATTGATTGAACATTAGAAGGATCGACATGAATACCATCAGTAGAAATCACATATCCCAAAAATGTTACTGAAGAAGCCATGAAGGTACACTTCTTCAAATTAACATATAAAGAGTTGTCAGCAAAAACTTGAAACACTTGTGAAAGATGTTGGAGGTGTTCTGGCTCACTGCGACTAAAAATTAGTATGTCATCAAAATAGACAATAACAAATTTACTGAGAAAGGGTTGGAGAACCTGATTCATAAGTCGCATAAAAGTACTAGGTGCATTAGATAACCCAAATGGCATGACCAGCCATTCATATAAACCTTCACGTGTCTTGAATGCTGTTTTCCACTCATGAAAAAAAGTGTAAGTATTCTCGAATCCATTGTGAACCGCTTGAATATCGTATTGCCAAGGTCTGCCAAGAAGAAGATGGGTTGCCGTCATATTAATGACATCACATAGAACTGTGTCTTCATAACCCTAAAAAGAGAATGACACATAACACTGAAGAGTAATATTCTGTGTGCTAGAGGTATTAACCCATCCCACAGTGTAAGGTTCTGGATGAGAAGTTACTGGTAGTTCAAGCTTCTTAACTACGTGATCAGCAATATTATCCACACCGCCACTATCAATTATCATCTTGCAGATTCTACCCCCAATATAACATCTTGATTTAAAAATACTGTGTCTCTGAGACTTGCATTGTTGAGTAAGAAATAATGGACGAATCATCCCAATAAACTCGTCGTCATCACCAGGTGAGTCTTCATCTTCGAGCTCATTAAGCGCACCAGTGACTTCATTAATGAACTGAGGTTCACCAATCAAAGCATTGAATTTCCGACAATCACTAGAAGTGTGCCCCGATTGCTGACATTTATTGCACTTATCTCCACGAAATTTTGTATAAGCATTATTAGCTCGCTGTTGCGGTGGAAATTGTTGTTGCCTGTTATGAAACCGATTCCCTGTAGTAGGAGGAGTTGGTTGCAGAGTGTGAGACTGCTGACCCGGCTGAAGATCAACTGAATTGGCTAAGATAGGTGTAGCCAGAGATGGAGTATAAGGCACAATATGGCTAGGTTGTCGATGTGAATGGATAACATCATCATAAGGAGGCCTGGGAATATTCAAAACAGTATCTGGAGAAAATTTTTGAGATGAATTGGTACCCCTGTAAGTATTTTGATAACGCCCTTGTCTGGATGGATAAATCCTAGAAGAACGAATAAGACGATTTTCTATTTTAATAGCTTGCTGCACAGCTTCGACCATAGTAAAAACTGAATGATTCATACCATTTTGTATTAATCTATTCAGTCCCTCAATGAATCTTGCAACTAACTGTTCTTCAGATTCTTTGAGTTGATTTCGTGCGACCAAATTATAAAAATCTGACACATATTCTTCAACAGTTCGTGACCCCTGCTGAATGTTTTGTAATTTGATGAAAAGTTTCTGCATAAAGTCTCTAGGTAAGAACTTATCCCTGATCAAAGTTTTCATACGTTTCCAAGTACGTATTTTCGGTTTGTTAGCGTTTCTACGATCATCACAGATCTTATTCCACCAAGCTGCAGCTCCTCCTTTGAGTTTGTATGTCACAAGTTTAACCTTATAATCTTCAGGGACTTCCATGAATTCGAAAAAATCTTCTACCTCAAAGAACCAATCAGTTAGTTCTTCAATACGAAAATTTCCAGAGAAGTTGGGAATATCAGCTTTTAGTTTATATTCTGGTAAAGAACTGTAAGGGTTGTGACCAGTTTTTAAACGTCGTTCTTCAATCCAATTCTTCTCTAGATCGTTCTCACGTTCATCTTCATCATCACTGTCAAGTGCAGGAGAAACCATCTTCTTCTTTGAATGACCTATGAAACCTTCATATGGTTTCTTAATGTTTAAAGTACGCAATACATCTTCTGGTACTTCATCATTCTGTAAAAACTGAAGTATATCTTCTTTAGTTTTTCCTTCTAAGTCTACAAGCTCAGGCATATCCAAATCTAGATTTATATGTTTTGCAACCTTCAAAAGTTGATTCTGCATGGTTTCAAGCTTGGTATCTCTTAACCTTAATTTGTCCTCCATGGACTTCTCAAGAGCTTCAGTAATGTTTTTTGCCAAAATCTCGGTATGAGACTTGATGAGAGCTTCGATTGCTGCTAGAGTAACTGGTTGAGCAGTCATATTTTTTTTTTTTTGTATACGAAAAGGAACTAAAGAAAAAAGGACTGAAAGGTGTTGCGGAAGCGATGTAAAGGATCAAGTTATAGGATAAAAACCTAAAACTAAGCGGTTGATACCAACTAATGTGGAACAAGGTAAAAGAAAGCAATACTAGATTGCTATAAGCAAGAAGAGAAGAGAATTCATGTAAGAAGAGAAAGATAAGTTTTGTGTTTAATAATTTGATTGAGTAATAGATGGATCTTACAAGACTTAATCTAGCCTTTATATAGGCTTGAAGAATAACTAAACTAGGAAACAGAAAACTAAAAGGAAATCTAAAAGAATCCTAAAAATAAGAAAGACTGAAACTAGGAAACCATGGAAGCCAAACCTCTAAGCGGAATCTTCTGGAATTGTAGTATGCCCTGCATCACCATCAAACTGCCACCCAAGATTAAGACTTAGATCAAGATTAGGATGATCTTTCGAACAAGTCCTCTCAGCCTCATGCTTTTCTGTAATAGTTGTTGCCTATGTTGTTCAAGACGTAAGGCACAGCACGGCGTAGGGGGTAAAATCCGGAGCCGCAGCGAGGCTTCGCCGCGGCGTATTGCTATAATAATCACATAAATATTTACCATGAATTATAAGAATATCATGTGAAATTAATTATCGAAAATAAATGAGATACTCTATTAATGGTATTATGTAGTACTATTAGTTGTCAAGGATATGCAAAAATTTAGGTATAATAGAGAAATAAATGAATTGAATCTATTAATGGTGATATACATGCATACATATACAATCCTAATTAGGATAGGGTTAGAAAGTTTACTAATATAAGTTATAATATTAATTGGAAATGATTTTATTTCAATTTTTATAGAAAGAGACCATTTCGGGCGCCCAGACAACTAACTGGCGCCTTGGCCCGGGAGGCCATAAAGGTGCCGCTGGGGTGCCCCTTTTTAAAATGGCCACTGCGTGGCGCCAAGTGAAAAGTAAGGCCATTTTGGCGCCTAGGCGCAGCCGTGTACAACATAGGTTGTTGCAGTGTCTTTCACAATACATTTTTTTATGATTGAGTTTTCAACTGTTGAAGACGACGCTGACAATGGCGACGATCCTGCTGCTGTAAGTTTCTCTTTTCTTGCAGACAGATTTTGTTTCAAATTTTCCAAAGGTTCTCTGACGTACTTTAACTTTTCCACAGAATCAAGTTCTACAATCTCTATATTATCCCACCAAAAGCCGTCACTCCCAGTCCCAACACCAGCTTTGCTTCTGCATTGCGTAGAATATTTACTTCTGTGAACATTCTTATTTTCTTGTTCTTATCTTTCGTTTGTTCTTCGAGGAACCGTTCAACCATATTGCATACACCTATACGAGAATTACTGAAGGTGTAAGCCTTTCCAGCAGGAGAGAATACGATTAAACAGACAACATTATTTGCACGTAACTTGCGAAGTTTAGCAGCTTTACTCTCGGGGCCGCTTCTTCTTTTCGAAAAAGTTACCATTCTCTGGTTTGTATTCTCAATATTTTCTATATCAATCTTCTTTCTCCCCATAATTCTTCAAATTTTTTGCTGTGATTTCTGTGGATAAAAAAATTAAAGGAGCTGGAAGGAAGAATATTGGCGCATTACACTAGTGAAATTTAGTTGCTTACTTATGATTGAGTTTGAGAATGAGTGTGAGAATACCTCGATTTATATATGGATAGAAGACTAGATAGTTAGGTACTCCTAAATCTAAGGGATTTTGTTTTCAGCAATTTCTACTTTTATAAAAAACTTGTTTTGAAGTTACGGCAGTTTCCAAATTTGAATGTAAGTCAGTGGTTCCCAAATGATCGAAAAGTTTCTTATGCAATAAAACTATGTTGGTTTCGAAACTTGAATAAATTGGTGCGTTTTGGAGGGCAAATGGGTCAAATGCTCAAGAATACTCAAGTTTGGTTCAAAAAGACAAGTAAAACTTATGGCTGGGTAAATGGACACTAAGGCTAAGTCTTATGGGCTAGATTTGGCTTCTAAATTAGACAAGTAACATTGTCTTAGGCGAACATTTGACCCATAATCCGTGGATTTAACCGGAACCGACCGTATTTTGCGGGTGGATGCCTGAACCGTTCACTAATGGGTTGGACGTGGATGAAATTTTTGAAATCCAACGGATGACGGATTGGGTCCGGATGCAACCTTGAAAATCCATTGGACATCCATATCCGTTAAATAAAGGGCATTTATATAATTTTAGAAAATACTATAGATAAATTAGGAATTTTTAATGAGTTTGCTTGGGGTATTATCCATGGCACGAGTTTGCTTGGGGTATTATCCATGACACTTATATATTTATATACATATATAGGACATGTAGGTTCTATAAGAAGTTACTTATGTTGGATTTATTTCCTTATTATAAATTTTAACTATAACAAGTCCATTGGACTATCCGTATCCAATCCGTCCATCCGTGCATCCGTTGGATGTGAATCCGTTGGATGTTGGATTGGATGCGGATGCCAAATTTGAAATCCGTAGTGTATTGGATTGGATGCGGATAAGGTGAAAACCGGTCCATACCGGCCCATGCTCACCCTTAGTTGTCTATTTTTCTTTTCTACTTCTCTCTCCAGATATATCTCGAATGCCAACTAGTAGCGAAATAGCTTCCTTGAATGGACACGCAGAAAAAATCAACTTTTCGTTGTTTGGTTCAGCGTCGAGTGGAATATTTCACGGTACTGCACTGTTCCATAAGACTTAGGGAGTTATTCTAGCTGACGTGGACTTCTAATCTGTATGCACTTATGTCCTTCACTTTCTATATTTAAATTTAAATTCAATAACAAAAAAACATAACTTCTAAGATATAAGTCGGTTTCTAGTGAAACTTAGATTTTTGGAAAGGGTTTGAGTAGATCTACAAACAAGACCAAATATTGATAATAAATGTGAGAGTTTATTTTCGAACAAAAACTGCTATTTTGAAACTAGTTGCATCTTGGCTTAAGCTAAGATAAGAAAATTTATTTGAAAATAACTAAGATGAAACTGATTTCATCCTATTTTGGGTTTTGTTGAATTTGTTTCCACCCATGTTTAAAATAGCGGCAGTTTCATCCAGGTTTAATCAGTGATACATATGATTTCACGGTGTTTATACTAGGATGAATTACATCTTAGATACAGGATTAAACTAGATACATCCTAGATAAAATCTATTTTTTGTCGGAATATGTGGGATGAAACTAATTTTCATCCGTATTTAGTTTATAATAGTATAATCATTCAAGTTTAATCGTAAAAATGAAGACAATATATATGAATTTTGTCACAGTGGACATAGTATCGGTAGTATTAGAAATGACGAAATTTGATACCAGATTAATGTTATGTCAAAATGTTAGAAAATAAGAATGTTAGGCCGGTTCCTATGGGGGTGGATAACCCACTCATTTTCCATGTCAGGTGGCCTGGCAAACTAGACGGGCCACTACGGGGGAAAAGGATAAGTGATCGAGTCTCTACTTAGCAGTCGAGACTACACTGCTAGAGGTGTACTAGCGACCGCCAGGTCTAGATTACACCGTTAGCGGTTTAATCTCGACTGTCCATGGTCAGTGCTCTACCGCCTATAAATATCCCTATTCTCTTCAGTTTTCATTCACAAAAAAAAATTTCTTTCTTCCCTTCTCTAGAGAGAAGACCAGAGTGATTTTTAAAAAATGAGTAGTTCCAAAAAAGATAGACAAAGGAAAAGAAACAAGAAAGAAAAAGGAAAATCTGTTGCAGGCAGTGATATCGTATGGGTTCAGGATAAAGAGCACGAGTTCGCTAATGTTAGGCAACTAGTTGGATCTGGTGTAACATCTATGCATTTATGTAACCATCCCGAGCGAGTTTTGTTACCTAAATTAATAGGTGGGTGGTCTGAGCTAAGTGAAATTTATGAGTTACTCCCCGAACCTGTTCGAGAATCCTTGAGAAGATATCCTTGGCCGCGTTTATATTTCATGAAAGGCAAAAACCACATGACTCAAATTGTGCGAGTTATTTTTGAACGTTGGTGGAACACTGCAAATACGTTATTTTTCAAGGATTTCGAGTGTGGTAAGTTCTATTTCTTCCATTCAATAGTTTAATTTTTAGTTCAGAAACAAATTTAATTTTTAGAGATTCAATTTTTTAGTTTGATACAAATTTTAGTTCCTCATACAAATTTTAGTTTTATGACCATGTTGTTTTTAGGCTTCATACCGTAAGATTTGTATATGTTGACTGGAATAAAAAGTGATGGTGAAATAGTACAATTTAACCAATTAAAGTGGATATCAGAAGGAAGATCGAAACAATTACTCCCCTTGTACTCAAATGATACTGGAGGAAAGCCAGAATCCAGAGACTTACACTCATATGGATTAAGAGTGTCTGAGTTGAAGGCTTTTTTGAGCCGTTACCATGCCAAGGGGATAAACAGAGCTTAAGATTATCCCTAGCTTGAACGGATTTTTGTATTATGGATGTTAGGCCTAGTTTTTTTCCCAATGCTAGCACAGTGTCATTAATTGGTTTTCTGGAATATTTAGAAGATTTAAGTAAAGCGCCAAATTATGATTGGGGTTCTGCAATTTTAGCTGAGTTATACATATGTCTCGGTGATTGCTCAATTAAGAAGACAAATAGCTTAAATGCATTTTGGGTCGTACTGGAGGTAAGAACTATTTATTAGATTTATTATCAATTTTATTTTTCAGTGGTGAATGTACTAAGACATCAATTTTCGTCAATATTATTTTTCAGTATTGATGGTATACTTACTTTACGGTCAGCGAACCTGATCTTCACGATAAACGATTAATTTTTCCAGTCGTGTACAAGTACAAAGTTGATAACTGGATTGGTCAGATTAACGATGGTCAAAATGTTGCTGTTATGTAAAGGATGCAACAAGTGTGCAGAACTAGTATCAACAGTACGCCAACGCCGTATACAATAATTGATGAGTTAAATGAACCAGTGGCACAAGCCATGCTTCAGTTAATCCTTAAGCGACTTGTGTTTTACAGTACAGTTAGTGGTCAGGGCATTCGGTATTATGGAGAAAGAAATCTGTTTCAACTACAAGGAAGAAAGGTAAAATCAATCAACCCTTATCCAACTTCAATTATTTCACATGATGATTGGATAAAGTTGATAAATAATGGACAACCTAGGGAAGAAGATGATGATTTTATCCAAGTACCAGAAAATGACTATGATTACTACAGTTGGTTCCAAAAGGTATGCGTGCTAAATATTGTTGTCCATCCACAAAACATAGGTAGTGTTGACTTTCCAGCAATTGGCAATTTTCTACTTATAGATCTTCCATCCTAACCCACACCACCGAAGGGCGAACAATTTACGTACCCTAGCAGTCAAATGGGGTCGTCACATATGCCTCCATTATCTTGGGAAGTCCAGACTTCATCACCAAGTGGATATGTTGTTACAGTTCCACTTACTAGTGAAGGTATGAAGCTAAGCTATATATAGGATAATGTGGTGGCAACAAAAGAAGAGTATCAGACCGAGTTGAACAATTTTGCGCTTTTTACCAATCAATTCCGCAATTTTCACTTGAGTCAGATGCAGGCTTTCAGGGAGAGTATGAGTTATGAATTTCCCGAGACTCCGTTAGGGTCAAGTTCTCAAATGCCCAGTGAGAGAAATACAAGAAATTGTGCAAGTGGAAGTCATGCAAGTGGAAATCGTGCAAGTGAAAGTTGTGGAGGTCGTAGAAGTCGTCATCACACTCTGATGGAAGAAACTATGGTGGAAGAGACTTAGCTACCACCAACAACAACAAACTTGGAGACGGATTTCCAGTCTCCTCTTGGTTTCATTCCTCAAGGTCTAGTACTTACTCCTGGTGGTAGACACGTCAATTTAGATGCATTTAGGCAATCTGTAATTTATACCCCAAAAAGTTCAGCATTAATTTCACCGATTTCAAGCAACTCCAATGGTTCTGGTACCATTTCAAGGTTATGAATCACCTGATGCTACTCAACCACCATCTCAGAGTCCAAATAATGAGTTTTCACAAGATTCAACAGGCTTAGGGGATTATGTCTTTGGTGGTAATCGTCAGTTTGAGAGTTTTGTTTAGTCGTTAATATGAATCGTGGTTTGTTTAAATCGTTAATGTAATTGCACTTTTGTTTGATAAATAATAATCTTCATTTCAAGTTTTCTACATAACTTAAAATTGAGAACTTAGAATTGATAAGCTAGATTAAATTGGGGCAACACTTTTAAGATTTCATAACAACTTGCATATCAGAACTTCTCTGTTGTCACGGAGCCACTTTGCACGACATCTTTGATCAATCTCCAGCAGGGTTTCACCACTTCTCATGTTTCGAGCCTCTTCCTTTATCATACCAATATACTTGTTAACATTCTTGGAAATTATGGAGAACCGAGCACCCAACACCATTGAATTGCGATTGTTGAGGTTCGTTGTTTCTTCTTAAAATTTCATTAAAACACGTTCCCAAAATGGAATAAGCCTTAATGCTCCATCATGGATTGGATGATTACTGTAGAAAACATAATTCCTGCAGATGCATTCATCTTCTAACGTGCTAAAATTGCGTTGTTGTGCAACTCTCCAACTATTTTCTCTTCTTAATTCCTTTTGCACACTAGGTCGAAGTGCAACTCTTAGATTTTCGGCCGCATGTTGCTCTTCTATGAATTGAGCCATAGTCATGGTTTGAGCCATTGGAAAATCAAAGAAAATAGAAAGAAGGTGCGAGTTAAAATGGTAGAGGAATGTGGTATTTATAGGGGGAGATTTATGGACGTTGGATCAGATTCTACTCATCGGTGTAAACTAAACCGGCCGGTCTTATAAGAACCACTAGCGGTGTAGTAAACACCTAAAGGTGTAGACTTGACCAAATGGTCGAGACTCGACCGCTCGGTAGAAACTTGACCTAGCCTGGCTAATTGGAAACATGCTGGTTTTCCAGTTTTCCAGTTCCATGGTGGGTGCAAAAATGGAAAACTTTTTGTTTTGCCACACCCATATAGGAACTTTCCTTAGAATATGCAAGCAAGAAGGACTTTTATCCATGTTTTTCCTGGAACTTTTGTCAAACAGTTGATATGCATTTTTGATGGTGAAGAATACATGGTCAGACTACAATACTATTTTGTGGTAATTGAATAAATATCCCTTGTTTTGATAGGTTTAACAATATCCTCATCACACGATAAATATATCCTTATCCATCTATATGCCCATGAGGGGTCCATTAGCGTTTTTTGCTTCTTCCAAATATACCCCCACATATAGTAATATATCTAAATAAAAATACAGTCATTAATGAAAACAAAAACTGAAAGGGGGAGAGAAAGAGTTTTGAGCTGCAGAGAGCTCAGATCGTGAATAAAGAATTTGAAAAAAAAAATCTGTATATCTAGGGTTTTCAAGTCGTGAATCTTCTCCACGTTCTTCTTCTTCATCTATATTCAAAAACAACATCAAAGATATCTTTGTCTTTTTTTATTCATATGTATTAATCAACATAATCGGTCGGATCTGTTTTTCTGAAACAAATTTGTAATGTTGATTTGTAACTGAAGATTCAGAGAGATGTATGATATTTGGATGTTCGGTTCATATTTTGTATCTTCAAAATTTGTTTTCAGTTTTGCAGGGATCATGATTTTTGTGTGAAGCTTGAATTCGTGTTTATTATGTTAGATTGATTGGTTAATTTTGAAATAATTTGAACTCGAGATCGTGATTCATCTCACAAATAGGTACATTTTTAATTTTTGATTTGATTTTTATGTTTTTTTTATGTTTTTGTTTCTTGGATCTACTCATCAATCAAAAATCATGTTAATAATTCTTTAATTTTAGCTCGGTAGTTGTATGGTTTTATGTTTATGTTTTGACGAATATAGAACATTATAAGGGTGAATGCTGAGTTTGGCGAATCACTTATAATATGAATCATATTTTTGTTTGTGATAAAATGTAGGCATTCTACATTGAATGTGAGAATATTTGTGTCAACTTTGGTTGTTGAATCGGGTTTCTTGGATCAACTTTCATTATTGACAAAAAAGAACTTGGGTGATTTTCAGATTATTTGTCTCAACTTTCGAATGCATATCAAATGATATAATCCCATTCCTTTAGAAGTACGCTTTACTTTACTTTGTACCCAAACTCTTCATTTTTAGAAGCTATAACATCAAATCCTCACATACTTGATGAAAGCAAATCCATTGTCTTCGAAATTTTCTGCCAACCAGAAAACCTAAAACTTCTCTCTTCAAATCTTATATCCAACGCGAACAAGACGAAGTATCACACAACAAAAAGAATGAGAAATAAAGTTCCAGCGACCAAATAAATACCCGCAAATGGATTGTAAAAATATGTTTTATTCAACGTTGCTTAGCAAAAATTCCAATGGTCACAGTAATATATATGTTCACTCTCTTATATATACCAGCATAAGTCGTCTTTCAAATATATGTCACAACGAAGCTTATTAAAGATGTTACAGACATTGTCCTAGCTACCTAAAGCATTCCCTGATTAGGAAGAAGGTGACATCTGCAACAGAATTTACTGGGTTATTTATAAATATGGCATATGAGGTCATGTAAACACTAAAGATCATGAGCTGGAACTTACGTCCAAAATCAGAATTTGCAACGGAAAAATAAAGATAGGTCGATTGGAGTACTATAAATGCAATATCACAGCTAATGTTCGAAAATATAAGTGCATAAATGTAAATGACACTAGTATTTACGTCGTTCTGCTATGCCTATTCCATGGGTGTATTGATTGTTTGGGTAATTGGACCTTCCGGATACTAAATAGTATCTTACCAATTGTCTGGGTTCGGAGCTAACTACGTGGTAACCTTGCGGAAACATATTAGCTAACAAGAAACACTTGATCTCTCGGATTTCTCCATGAACCTCACTAGGATCTAGGATAAGAAGAAGAGAAAGAAAGCCACACAGATGCAAGTCATAAACAAAATCAACAGTAAGTAAAGTACTCACAAATTTAACGTGGTTCAACAATATACACAATGTGCGTATATTTTCTACATCCACCAAACGGCTATGACCGCTTTCTTTAATACAGAACCACCAATTAAGAATTACACAAGAAATTGAATAATCAATTAATAGATTCACCACAATGTGAACGAACACAAGAACTCCCACAAACGCCCTATAAATCCAAAATAGTGTATTCACCAATACGAGATAATGTTTACCATATTATCAACCACAACGAGACGATCTTCTCTACACACGTTGACATAGATTAATGTTAACGCCTTCATCTCAACACCAATAATCTAATCCGGCACCACCAAGATGATCTTCTCCTCCACAAGATGTCTTACCAACATCTCCATATGAATACTCCATAACGACATATCTTCCAACATCGATAAGTATTCCGTAAGCACCATAATGATGTACTAATATTCCACCATTAATAGTCTCTCATATCCACCACAAAGGTGGGATGAATTTCTCACATCTCTAATAATAATTTCCTTGGGAACCTCATCTAAAACTCATAGCCTAGACCTCCTTTTACATAAGTCACATTAATTATCCTACAAGTTTAGGGTTTCCGAAATTGGTTATTAATTTCCCAGACTTTAGGAATAAGTAAACATAAATTTTCCATAAACTTTTGACCTGCTAAATTTGTGATAAACCCAAAGACTACTCACTGACAAATTTGGGTTATGCGAAACCCAAACTAATTGACAAAACGAGTTTGACTTATGTCCAAACTTAAATACCCATAATATCTACAATTCTCCATATCGGGTCATGCATTTATGCATGATACGATCAACATGTTATCCCTCCATCTTCTAAAAATCAATTGCATCATTATTGGTTTCCTACATATCCTCAATAGGAATCAAATCGAATATGTAGTACACCCAAATTTTTCTGTGGAACATCCACCAGAAAACAGAAAACCGAACTTGAATGTCACTAACTCAAGACGTAACAATGTAACCTGTCGGTGATTGTACAAATCTCCACCACTGTGAAAAATTCCAGACCATCTCATCAACTATCGTTATATGATCACCCGTTATGCAACATCTTGAGATACACCACCACTCCTTCATGTTTAAAACTCCATATTGATTGGCACCATTCCAGGTGCATTGCATGCCAACTCAATCAGACCATACATGATCATTTTCCGTATGCTACCAATCGAACTTAGTTACAGTTGTTGATACATGAAAATTATTACCCCTTAGTAAGGCTAGGAATCCCATAAAGAGGAGGAAAATCCAACATGGACTTGGGGACTAAATCCCAAGTCCACCAAAGAAATTTCCATGGAAAGAAAGGATAGGAATGGATTAAGGGAAAATAAAGAGATTGTATTAGAGAAGGAATGGCATTAGTGGTAAATAGGGAAGTTTAGGACATGTGGCATGATGTCATAAAAGGAAGGGATTTTGGGAAAGTTTATATAAGAAGGTACATAGTACAACGGAAAGCAATCTCTCTCTCTCATACTAATCCTAGAAAGTAGAGCCACTTGGTATGACTAGGACGGGTAGGACCAAAATCATATCTCACCCTCAGCAACAGTCATTATATGCACTTAAGCTTTTGTTTCCCCTTCAGGATTTCTCCATATAAGCATTGCTCCATCTCATCCTACCTTGCTCCACTGCTCCATTTAAGACACTAACTCCAACTTGTGCACCGTACCCTATGAGGGATGACATCCATAACTATTCGATCAACAAATGAAACTACCACAGTATCCTTCAAGCGTCTGCCTAAGCACCCTTAGCAGAACCATAACCTTCTAATGTGATTTGTAGATAGTGATAAAAGTGTTTCGATTCCCAGACTTGTGAAGGATATTAATTAGACTTAAATTCTAATATTAAAATAGAAAACTCGCTAAAAATTATAGCAAACTCAATCAAAGATGATATCAATATTAAAAGAAACACTGAGGCTAAGATTCCACTATTTTCCAAGTTCAAAGTGATTAAACCAATACTTATATTTATGCAATTTTCTCGTTTAATTTGATTCTAAAATATTGCAACAAGTAGATTTTCAAAAGTAATAATCGTAAATACCAAGTATGAAGCATCAAAAGTCTTAAAACTAAGCATACGCCATCAAAATAAATCACAATCACTCAAATAAAAATCATATTCAATAATAGTTCAAGGAAAATAATCATATAATTATTGCAAATAAAAAGATAAAATAGAATATACCACTTTTTGTTGGAAAAATAGCTTCCTCTATCGCCTCAGCAATGGGGTTTAGCTCCTCATATTAATCATGGTCTCAAAATATGTGTTTGTTGCTCAAAAGATGATTAAAAGAGTGAAAAGTAATAACACAGACTGTTTGCAACAGTGTATTGGTGTTGCAGAATCACTGTTACAGGGCGAAATAGTAGCTAAAGACCTAATGCAACCGTTGTGATGAACGACACATAGGTTCTGCTGTGAAACAACGATAGTTTTCTACGACAGTTTCTTGTGCGTCAATGTTCTTCGTGTTCTTCCTCTTCAGCAGCAGCAGCAGAATATTGTATTTTCCTGCAACTCGATCTCTGGAGCTCTGTGGTGTTCTAAACTTCTCCTAAGGTTTCCTACCCCTTATATGACTTATCCCCTCTCCTTTTATAACCCACATCTCGATTAAATCTCCCTAAAAATCTTGGTTTATCTCCACAGCATGTTTCAGAGTTTTCTTCCTGCCAAACTCTCTTCACGCGTATTTGACCTCTCCCAATACTTCCAAACTCTTTATTAGATAACTACGAATGTTGGGGAAGCTTTTCTAACCTTTAATCTCCCTGAATTGTCGAAAAAACTATTCCAACAGCAACCCGTGACCACAACACCTCTCTTTCCTTCTCATGGTCGATCTAACCCAACTCATTCGATCCAATCACCTATACCAACCCTGTTATGCTCTAGGAAGTCCAGCCCAACAAAAATCAGCCATTGAATCTCGTTATTTCACGTCCAACTGCTGCTCCCAAATTCACGCAGGTAATAATAGAATTTCCCGCCAAATTTGAAATGTGAATTTGTGAAGAAAGGGGGTGCCCCCTATCCAGAGTAGGGGTTCCTTTAGCAGCTTCCTTAAGGGGTGTCCTGGGGGTGCCCCTTATCCAAATCGGGGGTCCGAATAGCAAGTGTCCTCCGGGTGCTTTCCGACACCTTTTCGAGCCAATTTTTTCCAAAATTGTTTATTGACCAAAAATACCTACAAATAAATAAAACCCCATAATAAGTACAAAAATAATCCTTAACAATGTATAGAATCGAGACAAATCGGACACAAAAATGTGTCTATCAAATACCCCAAACCTATTTTTTGCTAGTCCTCGAGCAAAAATAAAATAGAAATAAAATCCCAACTCACTGTCGCAGGCATCGTCGATTGCATTTAGCGTATGCAATAAGCCTTTAAACCCCTAGGTGTCCCTAGTGGCGGAGTGTTGTCTCCGGAGGGCTTACCAGAGGTATACCCACAAAATCTTTATAGTCCAGACCCTAGCTATCTACACAGAACCTTGGAAGGCACTAAAGAATCTCCTTGGTTGGCATACTTATTGACTACAGGAGGAAGTACCCTGATGCGAAATTCCAATTGTTGTACACGAGTTCGCACTCAAGCATACTAAAATTCATATGAAGTGACAGAGCTCTACTCAGATAGTCGCACTATGGACATCAATATTCGGAGTCAAAACTAATCACATGGATAGATCAAGAAGATGGATATAGAAAAACATAGATGGTTTTGATGTTTACTAGGTGAACGGTGTTTCTCATATCTGTCTGAAGGCCTCCGCCAAAAGGAACCTATCCTAATGGACTGAGATACTAGTCTGACTAATATCAACACACTGGCATATACAAGGGAACCAGTGATTGATAATCCTAACTCTAGGTCAACACACTGGCATATACAAGGGTTACAGTGGTCGACTTTATTGAATTTATTCCAGTTGGTCTGATGGTCTGGTCTCTGTTTCTCTTTTTTTTTTTTTTTTGTATCTCAATCACTCTAATTCACCCTAGCATTAGTAACAGCTTGAATCGTGAGCCCCACCTAATCACTTAGAGAAACATAGTTTAAAAACAAAACAAAATAAAAACAGAAGTGAAAAGGACTCAACGAGATATGGTGAAACTATCATGTTATTTCTAACACCTGAGCTCTGTACTTTTATGAATAGACTCTTTAGATATTGCCATCTAGTCAGATTGGTTCCTCAACTCCTACAACCAAAATGCTTCCATCCACTTAGATTGGTTAGTGTCATCCTTAATAGGGATAAATTTCTAGGCTCTAGAGTTTATTTATTGCAACGAAAAGGTAACAAAAAGTTCTACCCCACCCCCAAACTTAAATCTAACATTGTCCTCAATGTTTCTAATTAAAGAACAATACCAAAAATATAAGTAACATGAGGAAATAGTAAAGAGAGAAGTCGGAAAATAGTACCTGGGTGAAGTGTAGCCAAAAACATACAACATACAAAATCGCCTCGATGGTCAATCAAGGTAAACAGGGTCCTCCAGAGGGACCTCCTCAACATCACCTGTATGAAAAGGATCTAAAAAGGGCTTCATGTTTAGAGATTTTTCGTGGTTGTAGTAATGAGGTTCAAACTCTCGGACTTGTGAAGGATAATTTTTTAGAAAATAAATATATATACAAATATTGACAAATTGGTAGAGAGTTACTGGGACTAATGATTCGGCCAATCTTCATAACATAAGGCTTAATGATTTATTCTCAACAATAATAGCTCAAAACATATATGGACTCTTATTTTGCCAAAGTCGATTCTCAAAACATTGGTTGTAAATGTTAAGCATGGAACATCAAATCACCTAAGCTAAGCATGACCCATCTAATCAAATAACACCCAATTTAATCAAATCATATTTCACTTAATTTTTAATGCAAAAGTCTTAAAAGAATTAATAAAATTACCCATTTATGAAGCTCGGCCTCCTCCGTCGCCCCAGTGTTGGGGTTTAACTCATCATAGTAAAAATGCTCTCAAAATATTTCATTGATGCTCAAAAGTGTTTACAATGAAGAGAAATACAAGAAATTGATTAAAACAGAACTCTGCGACCCACAGAAGGCGTCCAGAATCAACGACAGAGATGAGGTGCTGTTGTCGTTGAAGAACTACGACCCCCATGCGACAGTCGATTTCACTGTTGATGAACGACTGCTGCTGCGAGTCCGTTCTTCGTGTTTTCAGGCGTGTTAATGGCAGCAGCAGCAGCAGGTAACTTCTCTGCAACTCCTCCTGCGCCTCTCTGCTCGCCTCCAAACCTCCCCAAACTCTCGACAGACTCTTCCCAATGACCGATACTTGTATTTATAGTGTTTTGGAGCAAGAAATCCGACCATTGATTGCGTATATTTTCTATTTAATTCGATTATTCTTTGCTGCCCATATTTAACAATAATTTCCATTTTTGGCTTCTACACACGTTAGATTTGATCCTGCACGCTCTAGTTAGCCTTCTCCACGTCTCAACACTCTTTCAACGCTAGTAGAACTCCTCCATGCACACAAGAACTTCAATTTTGCTCGTGTTACAGTACACGTGCTCTGTTTTGGGTGTGTGAATCATCACGAATTTTACAGCCAATTCCGATCGATTTCGATGCCCAAAATGTGTTCCTTAAGCTATATCACATCTTCCTACCAAGTTTGAGTCATTGAATCGCACCACAACACCTTCATTTTGTCGATTGAAATTCTGCCAGTTGATGAACCAATTTTCCCGCCAAAAAGTTTATTTGAATTTGAGAAGAAGGTGTCTGGTGGTGCCCCTTAGTAATTAGGTTACCCCTTATCCAAAAGCGAGAGTCCGAATAACACTTGTTCTCCGGGTGCCAAAATCAACTTTTCGAGCCAAATTTTCCAAAAATGTTTATTTCCTAAAAATACATAAAAACACAATATTAGTACAAAAATAGAGTTCCAACAATACTGACATTGAGGACAAATTAGACACAAAAATGTGTCTATCAAATACCCCCAAACTTATTATCTGCTAGTCCTCGAGCAAAGTTATTCTTGAAAAGTGACCGAGTTAATCTCGGGTGGGTTTATCAGAGGTGTACCCACAAAAACCAATACTCCAGACCCTAGCTATCTACGCAGAACCTTGGAAAGCACTAAAGAACCTCCTTGGTTGGCATACTTATTAATTACAGGAGGAAGTACCCTGACGCGAAATTCCAATTGCTGTATACGAGTTTGCACTCAAGCATACTAAAATTCATATAAGTGCAGAGCTCTACTAAGATAGTTTCACGATGGACATCATACTCGGAGTCAGACTAATCACATGAAAAGATTAAGAAGATGGAAAAAGAAAATGTAGATGGTTGAAAAGTGAACGGTGTTTCCCATATCTGTCTGAAGGCCTCTGCCAAGGTGAACCTAACCTAAATGACTGAGATACCGGTCTGACTAATATTAACCACTGGCATATACAAGGGAACCAGTGGTCAATAACTTAAATCTAGATCAACAAACTGGCAAATACAAGGGAACCAGCAGTTGACTACACATAACAATAACCATTTTTTTTATTTTTTTTTAACTTAACGGCATGAATAGATCTTTTGGATCCAAGCGCATGCTTCTTGTCAGCAGATTACACGATAGTTCCCACGGGTCCTGCATTCCACGCTTGCTTAGGCGATGGAAACAGGGAGAACACACGCATATTTCTATCCAAGTGTTAATACTTATTCCGATTGGTCTAACTGGTCCGGTCTTTTTCTCTTTTTTTTTTTTTTTTTTTTTTTTTTTGGGTAACTCAGTCACTCTATTTCACCCTAGCAAAGGTAACAACTTGAATCGTGTGCCCCACCAAATCACTTGAAATAAAAGAAAACTAAAAAAAGAAAGTGAAAAGGACTCGACAAGATATGGCGAAACTATCATGTTATTTCTAACACCTGAGCTCTGTGCTTTTATGAATAGACTCTATAGATGTTTCCATCTAGTCAGATTGGTTCCTCAACTCCTAAAACAAAAATGTTTCCATCCACTTAGATTGGTTAGTGTTATCCTTAATAGGCGTAAATTTCTAGGCTCTGGAGTTTATTTATTATGCAACTAAAAAGTTTCTCCCATACCCCCAAACTTAAATCTAACATTGTCCTCAATGTTCTAAAGATGAAACTAAAAGCATGAACAAGGAGAAACTGTTATCATTTGAAGCGAAAGAGTTAAGGAAAGATATTATCGTGTTGCATGAGATTGGGTTACCTCCCAAGAAGTGCTAAGTTTAAAGTCTTCAGCCAGACTTAGGAAAGGATTAGTCAACTCGAACCATAAAGTAACAGTCGAAATAACTGTGGGTCTTCAAACGAAAAAGAGCTGACCAAAGGAAACTACCATAACCCAAGAAAGTGAACAAGAATAACATGCCCTTATCTAGTTTCCTGATTAAGATATTTATATCTAATTGTGGTTCAGGTTCAGGGTCTATGAAAGGGTCTAAATAAAATATTTTCCTCGGATGCATTTCCTCATAGGTTGGATCCAAATTATTAGGTCCTAGAGTCTGGAAAAACTCAATATGATGTTAGAAGCGCACAATAATAACCTAAATAACTGAGGATCCTCTAAGTCAATCAGATATGACTTACAAAATTGACCACAGTGAGAATAGTGGTCATTCTTAAGCAAATGTGTCGGTTCTAATTTCCTAAAGCATTTAGGTCTAGTCTCACAACTTAATATTCGACACATTTGGAATATAAACGTTCCCACAGTTGGAAGAAAACTATTTGGTGGGAAAACAAAGTCAATCTGGGGATCATAGCCTGGGCAAACCACATCAACCAGAGGATGGGTTTCTAACGACTGAACTCCTTTTTGGACACCATTAGGTTCGGGAAAACGTGTATGAAGATAATCTTGTAAAATGGTCGAGGCAGAGATATCAAGTCCTAAGTGTGGGGACTTTCTGAGAGTTAAAGTTAAGGCACTAGGGAAGTGATAATCACCCCCAAACTTAGAGTTTTCAGTGTCTCTAGATAGACCTCTAATTATTTCTTGAATTTCCGTATCTTCAGAGTCCTTAAAATATTCAAGAGATTCTTCTAAGTTATTATCAGGTAGTGCATCTTTACTCATATCTACGGGTCTATCTTCTTCTTCCAAGACTATTGTTTCTAATTCGCTAGACTCTAAAACAGTATTTTCGAAATGAACCCGTTCCTCTAAACCACTATCGGCTTCGTAAACAGGAAATACTACGTCGTCTAAAACGGTGGTATCCCTAATCAAATCCTCGTCCATTTGAATAGGTGAATAATCATAAAAATTATTTGGATTTCAACTAGAAATAATATAATCATTATACAACTTAATTGGATTACTAGACTCCTGATCACTATGCCTACATATTTCAGATTCTTCATTACTGCTATCCTCATCATCATAGTACGAAAATGATTGAACCTTATCTAAATAAGTAGTGTCTTTTATTCTAACCTCGTCCTCTAAATTAGGCAAATATTCACTATTTACATCAAGGGTAAAATTGGAAGCACTATTTTGGAAATTTAGATTATTTCGAGCAGCATTAGCTAACTGTTCATTTTCTGCCTCTAAACGTGCTTGAATTTCACTGAGTGTAACACTTATACTTTCACAAGTCTCATTGAATATCTTAGACCGTTGTGTACTCTCTTCTCTTGAACTAACTGCACGTTCATACTCCCTTCGAATTTGTTGGTAGGTTTCTTCTAGAGATTGAACATGTTTAGAAATGTCATAATCAGGACTAGTTTTTAAGTAATTTTCCAAAAACGCATCACTAGTACTATAATATTCCTGATTTTCTTGCTCGTAAGACCAATTCGTGTGTGGATAGTAATTGGGCTCACTATGGTATGAACCATAACCTTGAAAAGGTTGGCGTTCCCAACTACTATTCCCACCATGGTCATAAAACTGATGATGTCCATATTCAAATTCAGGTCGATACTCATTGTATTGTCTTCTATCATACCAGTTCGACATTCTTAATTGCAAGGGAATTCTACACAATCACAAACAAGGCCGACTCGACTCCACCAAAACAAACCTAAAGATTTCTAGCAAACAAAAAGCATGATGGCTCCACTTAGATTGTTTCTAGACCAGCTTCTATCTTTCGAAAGGGAATTCGTTGCAATTTGAGCAAACCCCTCTGGAATCAATCCGAGTCAAAGTAAGTTGAATTGAGGCGAGGGAAGCTCAGTGGAGCTTTGATACCCAAGGCCTCACCGCTATCACAAGGCGGCGCAGTCACGCATTCAACTCACAGAAACCATCATGAACTTTGGAGTGTGCTTAAAGAGAAACCAATATTTTTCGAACGAGTTTCCTATTAAGCTCGTTACCCTATCGGTCTCGTTCTATTCCAAATTTTAAAGCTTAGGTTCGCGTTCGGTTTCGTTTTCCTAAGGCGGGCAAGAAGGGAGCGGTGATGAAATCCAAACCCTTATCTTGTATTGTCCAGGCCTTGCCCTTTACTAGGAAAATAAAGACAGTCCGGTTCGTCCTCAAACAATTATCACCTTAAAGCAGACAGTAACCCACTTGCAGGAGATTCGCGGGTGTTTCGATTGGACTTACCTCCCGTACCAGACGGGCGATGAACCGTTGTCGTCGACTCGGGCCACGACTCCTATGCCGTGTGCGAACCCGAGGGGCCGAGACGATATAGTAATCGTCGTCCTTCCCTGCACACAGTTTATATAATAATTTTTTTTTTTTTAATAATACCCTTCCGTAGGGTTAAAAAAAATAAAGTCCAATTGTTTAAAGTCTAAAGTCCAAAATAAATAAAAAAAAATTACAGTTTTCCTCACACACTCTAAAAAAAATAAAAATTAAATCCTAAAATTGTCCTTTTTTCTTCTCTTTTCGCTTTTCGCTTTAAGCTTTTTCCTTTCCAAGTCCTTAGTGCTCCACTTCGAACCTGTAAATCAAAGACAAAAGACAAAGTAAAAAGGAACAAATAATAAAAAAAAAAAAAAAAACCTAAAAAATTCTACCCAAGCACAAATCCGCGTCGGCGGCGCCATTTTGTTTAGAGATTTTTCGTGGTTGTAGTAATGAGGTTCAAACTCTCGGACTTGTGAAGGATAATTTTTTAGAAAATAAATATATATACAAATATTGACAAATTGGTAGAGAGGTACTGGGACTAATGATTCGGCCAATCTTCATAACATAAGGCTTAATGATTTATTCTCAACAATAATAGCTCAAAACATATATGGACTCTTATTTTGCCAAAGTCGATTCTCAAAACATTGGTTGTAAATGTTAAGCATGGAACATCAAATCACCTAAGCTAAGCATGACCCATCTAATCAAATAACACCCAATTTAATCAAATCATATTTCACTTAATTTTTAATGCAAAAGTCTTAAAAAGAATTAATAAAATTACCCATTTATGAAGCTCGGCCTCCTCCGTAGCCCCAGTGTTGGGGTTTAACTCATCATAGTAAAAATGCTCTCAAAATATTTCATTGATGCTCAAAAGTGTTTTACAGTGAAGAGAAATACAAGAAATTGATTAAAACAGAACTCTGTGACCCACAGAAGGCGTCCAGAATCAACGACAGAGATGAGGTGCTGTTGTCGTTGAAGAACTACGACCCCCATGCGACAGTCGATTTCACTGTTGATGAACGACTGCTGCTGCGAGTCCGTTCTTCGTGTTCTTCAGGCGTGTTAATGGCAGCAGCAGCAGCAGGTAACTTCTCTGCAACTCCTCCTGCGCCTCTCTGCTCGCCTCCAAACCTCCCCAAACTCTCGACAGACTCTTCCCAATGACCGATACTTGTATTTATAGTGTTTTGGAGCAAGAAATCCGACCATTGATTGCGTATATTTTCTATTTAATTCGATTATTCTTTGCTGCCCATATTTAACAATAATTTCCATTTTTGGCTTCTACACACGTTAGATTTGATCCTGCACGCTCTAGTTAGCCTTCTCCACGTCTCAACACTCTTTCAACGCTAGTAGAACTCCTCCATGCACACAAGAACTTCAATTTTGCTCGTGTTACAGTACACGTGCTCTGTTTTGGGTGTGTGAATCATCACGAATTTTCCAGCCAATTCCGATCGAATTCGATGCCCAAAATGTGTTCCTTAAGCTATATCACATCTTCCTACCAAGTTTGAGCCATTGAATCGCACCACAACACCTTCATTTTGTCGATTGAAATTCTGCCAGTTGATGAACCAATTTTCCCGCCAAAAAGTTTATTTGAATTTGAGAAGAAGGTGTCTGGTGGTGCCCCTTAGTAATTAGGTTACCCCTTATCCAAAAGCGAGAGTCCGAATAACACTTGTCCTCCGGGTGCCAAAATCAACTTTTCGAGCCAAATTTTCCAAAAATGTTTATTTCCTAAAAATACATAAAAACACAATATTAGTACAAAAATAGAGTTCCAACAATACTGACATTGAGGACAAATTAGACACAAAAATGTGTCTATCACTTCAATCGCTGACTGTTAACCTTCGAAGAACTACTACCATCTGGTGTCTCAATCTCAACAACGCCATGAGGAAAAACAGTACGGACCACAAAAGGACCGGTCCACCGAGAGCGCAACTTCCCCGGGAATAGATGCAAACGAGTGTCATACAGAAGAACTTTTTGACCTGGAGAAAATGACTTTCGTAAAATCTTCCTATCATGCACAAGTTTCATTTTGTTCTTATAATCCTTAGCACTATCGTATGCATCTCTACGAATCTCGTCCAACTCATTGAGCTGAAGCTTTCTTTGAGCTCCTTCCTTGTCAAGTGAAAAGTTTAAGTTCTTAATAGCCCAATAGGCTCTATGCTCTAACTCAACAGGCAGGTGACATGCCTTTCCAAATACTAAACGATAAGGTGACATTCCAATGGGTGTCTTAAACGCAGTACGGTAAGCCCATAAGGCATCAGTAAGCCTCGACGACCAGTCTTTCCTATTTGGATTAACTGTTTTCTCTAGAATACGTTTAATTTCCCTATTGGAAACCTCTACCTGACCACTAGTCTGAGGGTGATATGGGGTTGCTACTTTATGGGTAATACCGTATTGTTTCATTAAAAGAGCAAACGGTCTATTACAAAAGTGTGAACCTCCATCACTAATTATAGCTCGCGGCGTACCAAAACGTGTAAGTATTCTCTTTCAAAAACTGGACTACGACCCTGTGGTCATTCGTTTACACGGAACCGCCTCAACCCACTTAGACACATAGTCTACAGCGACAAGTATGTAAAGATAACCAAACGAAATAGGAAATGGACCCATAAAATCAATGCCCCACACATCAAAGACCTCAATCACTAAAATAGGGTTCAAAGGCATCATATTTCTACGGGAAATGGTTCCTAACTTCTGGCAACGCTCACAAGAAACACAATGACTATGGGAATCTTTAAACAACGAAGGCCAGTAAAATCCACACTGCAAAATCTTAGCAGCAGTCTTCTTAGCACTAAAATGACCCCCACATGCATGTTCATGACAAAAGGAGATAATACTAGACTGGTCACTCTCAGATACACATCTCCTAATAATCTGGTCCGGACAATACTTAAACAGATAAGGATCGTCCCAAAAGAAATGCTTAACCTCGGCTAAAAACCTAGAACGATCTTGCTTACCCCAATGTTGAGGGGTTCGACCAGTAACAAGATAATTCACTATATTTGCATACCAAGGTGATTGGGAAACAGAGAACAATTGTTCATCAGGAAAGTCCCTTATAGGAAGGGAATCACTAGGGGAACTAACAACTAGCCTAGACAAGTGTGTCTGCTACTACTTTTCTGCACCCTTTTTGTCTCTAATGTCTGGGGAAAATTCCTGTAACAATAGGATCCATCTAATCAATCTAGGTTTGGTATCCTTCTTAGAAAAGGTATTTCAAAGCAGCATGATCTGTATAGATTATGATCTTAGAACCTAATAGGTAGGACCTAAACTTATCCAAGGCAAACACGATGGCTAAAGTTCCTTCTCGGTAGTTGTTAGTTCATTTGGGCATCATTCAGAGTTTTGCTAGCATAATAAATCACATGAAGTAATTTGTTTTCTCGTTGTCCTAAACGACGCCTATAGCATAATCTGAAGAATCACACATAATCTCAAAGGGTAGGTTCCAGTTAGGTGCCTGGACTATCGGGCAGTAGTGAGTAAAGTTTTAAGCTTCTCAAAAGCCTCTAAACAAGCATCATCAAAGACAAACTTAACATCTTTGCAAGCAAATTGCAAAGAGGTCTAGAAATCAAGCTAAAATCCTTAATGAATCGACGGTAAAAACCTGCATGCCCTAGGAATGACCTAATATCTTTTACGGTTTTTGGGACCTGTAAAGTCTTAATAAGGTCAACTTTGGCTTTGTCTACCTCTATACCCTTTGAAGAGACGATGTGCCCTAACACAATTCCTGATTTAACCATGAAATGGCATTTTTCCCAATTAAGCACTAAATTTTTTTCCTTACACCTAGTCAACACTAATGTCAAATGATGCAAGCACTCATCGAAAGATGAACCAAACACTGAAAAATCATCCATAAAGACCTCTAAGAACCGTTCTACCATATCAGAAAATATGCTCATCATACAACGCTGAAAAGTTGCAGGGGCATTACATAGCCCGAAAGGCATGCGTCTATACGCAAAGGTACCAAAGGGACAGGTAGGTAAAAGTGGTTTTCTCTTGGTCTTCTGGGGCAATAACGATCTGATTATAACCGGAGTAGCCATCTAAGAAGCAATAGTGACTATGTCCAGCTAATCGCTCTAGCATTTGGTCGATAAAAGGAAGGGGAAAGTGATCCTTCCTTGTGACCTTGTTCAATTTCCTATAGTCAATACACACACGCCATCCCGTGGTCACTCGGGTTGGGATTAATTCATTATTATCATTCTGGACTACAGTGATACCTGATTTCTTGGGGACAACCTGAACAGGGCTGACCCACTTACTGTCTGAAATTGGGTAAATAATACCCGCATCTAACAACTTAAGCACCTCTTTTCGAACTACCTCTTTCATGTTAGGGTTCAGTCGACGTTGCATCTCCCTAGAAGGTTTGGAGTCTTCCTCTAAATGAATCTGATGCATACACACAGTAGGACTTATACCCTTAATGTCTGCTATAGTCCACCCTAAAGCTTCCTTATTGTCTTGAAGTACATTTACTAGCCTACTTTCCTGATCACTATCCAAATGGAAGCTACAATCACAGGTAAAGTCTCAGATGGGCCTAAAAACACATACTTTAGAGTATCGGTAGTGGTTTAAGGTCCAACTTTGGGGGCTCTTCTAAAGAAGGAATTAGGGTAGTCTCAGAAACTGGTAACGGTTCGAACCTAGCTTTCCATCTATCAGTGTCTAACACAGGGGTAGAATCTAATAGAGCATTCACCTGTTCAATAGTATCGTCGTCAAAATCTAAACCAAAATGGGATAGACAACTTTCTAATGGGTCTTCAGACAAATGTTTGGTAATGACTCCTGAACTAAGGCTTCTATCATGTTCACCTCTCAACACATGTGTCATCTAGCTCATGAGGTTGCTTACTGACATTAAAAATGTTCATCTCCATAGTCATATTACCAAAAGATAAACTCATCACACCATTTCGACAGTTAATGATCGCATTAGACGTAGCTAAAAATGGGCGACCTAAAATCACAGGTATCTGGTTCTCTGGGTCAGGGACAGGTTGGGTATCTAGGACCACGAAATCCACTGGATAAATAAACTTGTCGACCTCAATAAGAACATCCTCGATAACACCTCGAGGGATTTTAACAGACCTATCAGCTAACTGCAGTGTCATCTGAGTAGGTTTCATTTCACCAAGTCCTAGCTGTAAGTATACATGGAATGGCAGTAAGTTCACACTGGCTCCTAAGTCAAGTAAAGCTTTTTCTACCCGGAAGTTACCTATTGTGCAAGCAATGGTAGGAGAACCTGGGTCTTTGTACTTTGGAGTTGTGGTGTTCTGAATGATTGAACTTACGTGACTAGCTAAAAAGGCTTTCTTATGGACGCTAAGTTTTCGCTTTCGCGTACACATATCCTTAAGGAACTTGGCATAAGCAGGAATTTGCCTAATTGCATCTAATAAGGAAGGTTTATGGTAACTTGCTTAAAAACCTCCACTATGTCATTAAAGTTCGATTCCTTCTTTGTTGGTACTAATAGCTGAGGAAATGGGGCTCTAGGCTAAAATCAGACCTTTCAGGAACCGAATTCACATCATCAGAAACTTTATCAGTCTCTTCAGCTACTGGTCCTGAGAGGTGAGATCCTGAGGGGTGAACTACAGTATGTTCACTATCGGGCATGGTTACCTTATTGTCTACAACTCTACCACTTCTAAGGGTTCTAACACATTCAATTGATTCGATGGTTTTGCACCTAATTCATGAACTCCTCTAGGGTTGGGTTGTGTTTGACTAGGAAACTTACCTTTTTCTCTCAAAGAATCACTTATCAGACCAACCTGGGTTTTTAACTCGGAAATAGCCTGACTATTTTCTTGTCCTATCCTGTTACTAGCTTGTAGACTCTGTTCTACGGATAACTGAATTTTGCAGTTTGCTGAGTTAACAAGGCGAGAGATTCCTCTAAACTTAGGATTTTCTTATCTGACTGATTCTGAAACTGAGCTAGTCCTGAAGGATTCTTAGTATAGCCAAAACCTGGGGGAGCATTAGAATTACTAAACTGACCTTGACTTTGGCCCTTAGACCACGAAAGGTTCGGATGGTTTCTCCAACCAGGATTATAGGTTTCTGAATATGGGTCAATCGTTTGACGGTTATTAAATCTAGTGTTATTATAAAGAGCATTGGCTTGCTCTTCAATATTCTGGCCTTCCCAAAAAGGCTCCACTCTACCACTAGTCTGGCCCACTTCTAAAGCTTCTAACCTTTTTGCTATAGCAGCAATTTTGGCATCTGGTTCATAGCCTCCTTCTACCCTATTAACGTTTCCTCTACTTAAAAGAATTGTTTTGTGGGGTGCCCTACTATTTTCCCATTGCTGGGTTTTTTCGGCGATTTCATTAAAAAATTCCATCGCCTCATCAACAGTTTGGTTTTCAAATCCACTAGTGCATACAGACTCAACCATGGTCGTTGTGGAATAATCTAAACCCTCATAAAGGATCTGAAATAGCCTAACCTTTTCTAAACCATGATGAGGACACTGGGATAATAAATCATTGAACCTTTCCAAATACCTATATAAATATTCTCCATCTTGTTGTGAAAATGTGCATATTTGGGTCCTAATAGACGATGTTTTGTGCCTAGGGAAAAACTTATTGAAAAAGGCATATGTAAGTTGTTCATATGTCTCAATTGACTCGGAGTCCAAACTATATAGCCACGACTTGGCCTTATCTTTCAGGGAAAATGGGAATAACCTAAGTTTCAAAGCATCATCATCTAAGCCTCTAATTCCTAGAGTACTACAAATTTCCTCAAAATTCCTAACATGGTAATAAGGGTTTTCATTTCTTTCCCTAAAAATATTGGAAGCATCTGTAAGGTCCCAGGTTTCAGTTCATAGGGTGCCTCCGTTTCAGCTAACTTAATACACGAAGGACGAGTAGTCCTAGTTGGATTCAACAAAGCTTTCAAAGTTGCCATTTCTTGCGCTATCGGAGCAACAGGGATTCTCTCCTCAGTCAAAGGACGTTCAAAAACAGACTCTTCAAAAGTCGGACTATCTAGATTAAGGTAATCGAGAAGCTTGGAACTACTAGGTTTCTCTTTAAAAAATGTATCTAGTGCGTCTCTTTTACGTTCAGGCATACAATAGAATTTTATAAATTGGAAAGGCAAGCAAACACAGATCAAGGCCGACTCAACCAAATCAAACCTATTGATTTCTAGCAAACAAAAAGCATGATGGCTCCACTTAGATTGTTTCTAGACCAGCTTCTAATCCTTCGAACGGTAATTCGTTACAATTTAAGAAAGCCCCCATGGAATCAATCCGAGTTAACGTAAGTTGAATAGAGGCGAGGGAAGCTCGGTGGAGCTTTGATACGCAAGGCCTCACCGGTATTACAAGGCGGCGCAGTCACGCATTCAACTTACAGAAACCGTCAAGAACTTCGAAGTATGCTTAAAAGAGTAACCAATATTTTTCGAATGACTTTCCTGTTAAGCTCGTTACCCTATCGGTTTCGTTCTAGTCAAAATTTTAGGCTTAGGTTCGCGTAGGTTACGTGTTCCTAAAGCGGGCAAGAACAGAACGGTGATGAAATCCGAACCCTTATCTTGTATGGCTAGGCCTTGCCCTTTACTAGAAAAATAAATGTCCGTATTCAATCCTCAACATATATGCATACGAAGGAGTCCAGTAACTCGCTGACAGGGGATTCGCGAGTGTTTAGAATCTTACCTCCCGTTCCAGACTGGGGATGAATCGGTTGTAGTCGACTTGGGTCACTGACTCCGATGTCTAGTAATTGTCCTCCTTCTCTGCAAACAGTTTATATTTAAAGTACCCTTCCGTAGGGTAATAAAAAAAAAGAAATAATGTCCCAAAGTCCAAAGTCCAAAAATCCAAAAAGTAAAGAAAAATTACAAAAATAATAAACCCTAATACAGTTTTTTTTTTTAAAATAAAAATAAACAAACCCTAAATTAAAATTGTCTAAAATAAAATTGTCTTCTTTACTGTTCTTTTTGCTTTAATCTTTAGCTCCAAGTATTCATGAAATCACCAAACTCTTTGGCTCAATTTTCTTTATGATCCGGAACCTATACACACAACATAAATACCCAAAAACATAAAAAATTACAAAAATAATAAAATAAATAAATAAATAAAAATAAATAAATCTAAAACCCTAAAAACAAGTCCGCGTCGGCGGCGCCAAAAATTAATGTGATTTGTAGATAGTGGTAAAAGTGGTTCGATTCTCAGACTTGTGAAGGATATTAATTAGACTTAAATTCTAAAATAGAAAACTCACTAAAAATTATAGCAAACTCAATCAAAGATGATATCAATATTAAAAGAAACACTGAGGCTAAGATTCCACTATTTTCCAAGTTCAAAGTGATTAAACCAATACTTATATTTATGCAATTTTCTCGTTTAATTTGATTCTAAAATATTGCAACAAGTAGATTTTCAAAAGTAATAATTTTAAATACCAAGTATGAAGCATCAAAAGTCTTAAAACTAAGCATACACCATCAAAATAAATCACAAACACTCAAATAAAAATCATATTCCATAATAGTTCAAGGCAAATAATCATATAATTGTTGCAAATAAAAAGAAAAAATAGAATATACCACTTTTTGTTGGAAAAATAGCTTCCTCTATCGCCTCAGCAATGGGGTTTAGCTCCTAATATTAATCATGGTCTCAAAATATGTATTTGTTGCTCAAAAGATGATTAAAAGAATGAAAAGTAATAACACAGACTGTTTGCAACAGTGTATTGGTGTTGCAGAATCACTGTTACAGGGCGAAATAGTAGCTAAAGACCTAATGCAACCGCTGTGATGAACGACACATAGGTTCTGCTGTGAAACAACGATAGTTTTCTGCGACAGTTTCTTGTGCGTCAATGTTCTTCGTGTTCTTCCTCTTCAGCAGCAGCAGCAGCAGCAGAATATTGTATTTTCCTGCAACTCGATCTTTGGAGCTCTGTGGTGTTCTAAACTTCTCCTAAGGTTTCGTACCCCTTATATGACTTATCCCCTCTCCTTTTATAACCCACAACTCGATTAAATCTCCCTCAAAATCTTGGTTTATCTCCACAACAAGCTTTGGAGTTTTCTTCCTGCCAAACTCTCTTCAGCGTATTTGACCTCTCCCAATACTTCCAAACACTTTATTAGATAACTACGAATGTTGGGGAAGCTTTTCTAGCCTTTAATCTCCCTGAATTGTCGAAAAAAATATTCCAACAGTAACCCGTGACAACAACACCTCTATTTCCTTCTCCCGGTCGATCTAACCCAATTCATTCGATCCAATCACCTATACCAACCCTGTTATGCTCTAGGAAGTCCAGCCCAACAAAAATCAGCCATTGAATCTCGTTATTTCACGTCCAAATGATGCTCCCAAATTCACGCAGGTAATAATAGAATTTCCCACCAAATTTGAAATTTAAATTTGTGAAGAAAGGGGGTGCCCCCTATCCAGAGTAGGGGTGCCTTTAGCAGCTGCCTGAAGGGGTGTCCTGGGGGTGCCCCTTATCCAAACCGGGAGTCCGAATAGCAAGTGTCCTTCGAGTGCTTTCCGACAACTTTTCGAGCCAATTTTTTCCAAAAATGTTTATTGGCCAAAAATACCTACAAATAAATAAAACACCATAATAAGTACAAAAATAAGCCTTAACAATATATAGAATCGAGACAAATCAGACACAAAAATGTGTCTATCACCTTCGTATAAACTCCAGCTAAGTCAATTGCTTCTTCAAACAACTGATTACACACTTTCTCTTTCCACAAGCATATTTATTTCTTATATGTACCAATGCATATCGAGCATGAATCAAACTGCGCACCAAATACAACCAATCCATGGATCATTATCACTACGTGCCAATTTCGAGCTCATCTCTATGAATCTTGCTTTACCCGAGCCTATCTATGATTGGATCATGATTCTACGACCATATAACACTAATTGAGTTTTACTCATTCATAAAATCTCATCATATCTTCAACCAATGCATACATACCAAACACACGTGTATATCTTCACATATACTTCAAAAACTGACAGACCATATCTTTCTACATTATCTCAGCAAATCAACGGTCTTTGACAACATTGTCCTTTTATGGGCTTTAACAAAATTGTCAATCTAGTCTTTTACCAATTTCTTAGCAAGTATGTAGTTTCGACTTCATGAAGTCAAACCACAATACATTTCGGACTCAGATAGAACTGTGACTAACGTCGAAGATATCATCGTTACGGTCGTAACAATACATAATGTCACACATTCTGTCTTGTGCATATCCCTTTGCTAATCTTGCTCCCAACGTACACCAACATTGCGAAATTTGATAATCCGTCCTTCACACAATAAATGTAGCAGACAAGAAAACCCCCAAATATTATCATTGCTATAGTATAGCTTTCTTCAACAGAAAGTCTCACACTAATTATCAGGAAATCGAATAGCCAATAAATAATAAAAGGTTGTCGGAAAAGCACGCCGAAATCGCAGTCCTGTCAAATTCATGCACCGTGTTTTCTCCAAATAGTATGCGCTAACTTATATAGCTACACCACCATAAATATTCTTTAGAATTGTATCTTTATCCATTGAACTTTTGAAGTGCCCAAGAAATATATTTTTAATTCCTCACAACGTGTCTTTATGAAAGTACGAACGTATCCTCAACACAATAGACCAACCTGTTTCTCCCAACGGTCTTTCACTTCAGTCCGTTCGACTTCATATGGTGTACAACCAAAAAACTGTTGGAATGAACGTTATCAATAAGAATCAGAATATCACAAACTATCTAGGTTCTCTATCGGAAACAATACGAGAGATATTCCAAAACACTAATTTACCTGACACAATGTCAGACTCAACACAGATAAATAAACCCTACAAATTGTGTCGAAAAACTGCGTCTTTTAAAATAATAAGAAACCATAGATCCACCACAACTACTATCACATCTCATCAAACGATCAGTGTCCTGCAATTTATTTGCAGCTACACGCTTCAAATACTGAGACTGAAAAACAATACTCTTCACAACTGAAAATATCAAATCCTAACCAGCGATTAATACTTCCAAAAACGAAACTTACTACCTACGAGATTTCTTCAAATCTTTATTATAACAAACAACGTAGAACAAGTATGAATTCATCTTCACATTCTTCAACTTAGATTAAAGAAAAACAGAAATATGGTCCAAATGAAGATGATTGATAAGTAAATTATTGTTTTCCTTGATCTGGAATAATAATGAGACTTTGACATGCTAATATTTCATCTTTACTTCTGCCAATATACAAACCAAAATTTGTATCCCAACTAAGATATTCTTTCCTTCTCGTGTCTTTCCAAGCAAACATCAATCAATTGAAAAACAATTCATGCAGGTCTTTCAAACAGTTCACAAGAATATGGTACGAAGTATAGAGAATAAATAAACTTACTTGAAGTCATGCTTAGGGTTTATGCTCCAATAAGTATCAATGTCACATCTCGAATGTAGAGCACTACAAACATCAATACCATATATCTTGACCATATCGAATGCATATCAGATGATATAATCCCATTCCTTTAGAAGTACGCTTTACTTTGCTTGTACCCAAACTCTGCATCTTCGGAAGCTATAACATCAAATTCTCACATACATGATGAAATCAAATCCGTTGTCTTCTCTGTCAACCATAAAACCTAAAACTTCTCTCTTCAAACACTATATCCAACGCGAACAAGGCGGAGTATCATATAACAAAAACAACGAGAAATGAAATTCCATAGAACAGATAAATACCCGCACATGGATTGTCAAAATATGTCTTCCTCAACGTTGCTTTGCAAAAATTCCAACGGTCACAATAATATATATGTTCACTCTCTTTTGTATACCAGCATAATAGTCGTCTTTCAAGTATGTGTCACATCAAATCTTATTAAAGATGTTACATACATTGTCTTAACTACCTAAAGCATTCCCTGATTAGGAAGAAGTTGACATCTGAAGCAGAATTTACCGGGTTATTTATGAATATGGCATATATATAAGGTCATGTAAACACTAAAGATCATGATCTAGATCTTACGGTCAAAATAAGAATTTGCAACGGATAAATAAATATAGGTTGATCGGAGTACTATAAATGCAATATCACAGTAAATTTTCGAGAATATAAGTGCGTAAATGTAAACGACACTAGTTTTTACGTTTCTCCACTATGCCTATTCCAAGGGTGTATTGAGTTCAGTTTTCACTATGTTGGCAAAGTTTTACAAGATGGTATAGTCAAATGACTATTGAATCAAATGAATGGGAAAGAATATAAAGTAGGTGGTATTCTGACTCTCTTTGTTTACCTTTTTTTAAAAATTTTCTATATCTCTTTGTAAAATTTGTTATGGTTGGATTCGGTATTATAGAACTTCTGGTAGGATTCACCGTCATCTTAGCGGTTACAGATTGCCCCGATCCTGGTATTGCGGTAACATCTTTCTGTGCATCGGACTATACTGGTCCTTGTGTGGGTACATTCCTTTTCCGCACCTCCACCTTTAGGTTAACCTTACAGTAGATGCTACGTGCTTTTATCTGTTGCATTTTATTAAAAGAAACTAGTTTAATTACAACTTGTCGTGGGTATGAGGTACCCACAGAATCATGAAATAAAATTTAACTAATAAAATATGGGATTGCCTGGTCCCAGATTTTGGTTGATGAGCTTCATGTTTGACTTCCATCCGCCGCATGGTTGGACACTCCATCGACTACTTGATTTCCTTCTCTATAGTTATGATGAATAGCAGCTTGCGGGATCTGTTGAAGTCTAATTTTTATTTCCTCGATCTGTTGCGTTTAATGCTGGTAGGTTGCTTATCCCATACCTAGACATATGTTTTTTCTGTCTTGTCTTGTAATTGTCAGTAAGACTATATATGACCTTCCTATTTTGAATCTGTCTCAAGATGGGATATGTAACACTTGGTGTTTATAAAATGGCGCATGCTCAAAGAAGCGTCATGACCTGAGATGAAGCTTCATCTCAAACTTACCTTGTGTGATAACAAGAACATCGGCTTAGTGCCAATATTGCGCCAAGTGTGGCGTATTTCGAAGGCATATTGGCCATAGGCCACTATTACGCCAAAATTGTGCATTAAGCCAGTTGGGAGAATGGTCGTGAACAAAGTAGAACTAATATAACACGTTACGCAGGTCATTGGCTTATCGCCAATATCGCAATATAATGGTACATTAGGCCAAAGCAGGATGGTCAAGATAATTTACAACATTGACGACTATAAATATTGGAATTGGCCTATGGGACAGAATGAAAACACACCTATCGTGGCCGGACATTAGAATATGCCTATGGGTTAAAGTTGGAAATACAGTCATGAAGGCGCTTCACAGCACTTGGCTTTAGCAACGACTATTAATAATGAAGAAAACACCTCAAAAGTGGACTTCATGGATGTCAAAGTGGTCACGCAGATTGAGGTGTAGAACTGTCCTTAAGACGTATATAGGGAGGGGTAGTTGGTTGAAGGTGCATATGCGAACTATATACAAGTAAGTTTCATAGATTATCAGGAAGAGCATACATGATACGTAGGACTCATGTATAACTGTGTAGCCTTGTTTTTAGGGCATATGATTTGTAAAGACTCTCAAGCTCGTCAATGCTATTAGACTAGTCAAGAGACGTCTTAGATGGTAATAACTCGATTAATTTAACATGAATGTTAATTAATAGAAATTAATATAACAATGATCTATATACGAAACTAGTACAACTGGATAGATCTTGAAAAGTTATGCGAAATGGACTACTCGAGCGCGTCATTCGGATATTGGACGACGAAGAAATCATCGGAATAGTGAGAAGGGAAAATTTATCATTTAACCGCCTAGCTGCCCATATCCAAGTGATATGTGCCTTTATCATTTTTCGTTGGTCTTATCTAACTAGAGAAGATAAACTCTCGTTTCTATTTCTATTTCTCTTCATTCTTCATTCTTCATTCATTCTTCTTCTTCTTCTGTTCTTCGCCTCTGGCGATTCTGTGAGAATTCTGTGGATGTGAGGTCGAGATAATTAGACAAGTTATGAGGGATAATGGTTAGTGGTTGTGATTGGTATTTACTGATTTTGGGAGAAGGAGGAGTTGATGCTGTTATAATTGGAATTTCAGTTTTGAGAATGAATTCGGTTTCTCAAGTGAATTCGTTGGTTAATTGGGTTGCTGATAGATGAAGAACGAATGGGTCTAAGTTTAATTGAAGTTATCAAGTATTTTGAAGATGAATCAAGAGTTAGGGTTTCTCGTAGTTTTGAAATAGGGTTTTTATGAAAAGTCAGTGAAGATGAAATTGAAGGTTTAGAAGAATGAATGGACGTGGGTTATGTCCGAATTAGAGTATGAGGTTGTAGAATTGTTTAATTTGAGAATTAGGGTTTGTAGATTTATTTTCGAAGTTGTTTGGAATTGATCAGTAAGTTGAGATAGTGATAATCAAGAATAAAAGGGTTGTTAATGAATTGATGTTTCTGGATTTTTTGGATGAAGAATCGAAGAATTACAAATTAGGGTTCTTGAGTGTGGATTGGAGATGGAAAAGACGAGACTGTTGTTGAATGGAATAAGAAGACTTCATAGTTGGTAAATAAGGTAATTGTTCTTCATGTGATTTTAGTTTAAGTCCTGCAATTTCTGTTATTGAGTTTTTGTGTTGTTTAATAAGAATTGAGATTGATTAAAGTAGAGGAATAACAGATGAAGAATTATTACTAGAAGTAGTGGTGGTTTCTGTTTTTATGTTGATTGTGGGTGCTAGGAATTGGTATGGGTAATGATGCAGGTGGAATGGGGATTTTGTATGTTGCAGTTGTAAATTGTGCTGTTGTGTTAAGAGTTATGATAGGAAATCGATATGTGGATTGCTGTAATGGATTAAATGGTGTTGCAATGTTGAAATTTGATTGTGCAGGTAAACTGAAATGGATTTAAGGAAATGAGATACAACTCTTGGGTTGATTTTGTTAACTCATGAAGTTGGGTCTGAGCTTGTTTTAAATGATATGGGGAAGCTGTTAGTTGGTACTAGTGTATTAAGGTGGACATAGTTATTAAGATGATCCTAGTTTAAAGAATGGGGTGGTTGGGGTTGTGATGAAGTTAAGATATTTGAGTAAGAAGTTGAATTGTAAAGTTTATAGGATGAATGAGAATTGCTTAACTGAATTGATGGATGGGTTTGGTAATGAATGTATGTGAGTGTTATACAACTAGACTGTTAAGTTGCAGGGAAGAGTTGAATCAATGATGATGTTGTTATGGTGTAGTCACGAGGGTTGTATTTGTAGTAGTTTGTGGCATGAATAGTTTCTGAAGTTTCAATTCATGAAGAATGGTGAATTCAGAGTTATAGATTGTATTTGTTGTGAAAGCTTGCTACTACAATTGCAGGTAGGCATAGTCCTTGTTTGTAAATAGAATTTGAAGTTTGTTTACTTTATTTGAATTGAAGTTTAAATGATAAAGAAGTAGGATATGTTGTAGGAATTGAAGATGCAATAGAATTAGACCTATTAGTCATCCCAGTCAGATGTCTGACTAGTTTGTTTAGTTGACTCAGTTTATCTGACTGAGCTGAGTTAATCCTATTAATCTGAGTTGGATCATTTTGTCTCAGAACTAACCAGTGGACCGTGGAATTGACCTTGATTATTGACTTACGTTGACCATTAGTTGACCTGTGACCGTTAGTCTGATCGTTGGTGACCGTTATTTGATTCAGTTGGAGCAGGCCTTGAGTTAATGGGCCGGATTAGTGGACTTAGCTAGGTTTAAAGTTAGTTTTCCTATCTCAATGAATTGTACCACTTGTGGTCCGAATTAGCTTCCGGTCATTTCTACAAAGTTGTAGATATTTATAAGACTTAGCTAATAGACTATAGAACCATCCTAATTAAATTAGTAAACCTTAGCTATGCTAAAGATAGATAACAAAGTCATAAATGGGCTTAGAACTATTAGATAGACTTGTATGATTCTCGTGTGAGCCATTTTGGCTAGTTTCTTTGAATTCTTGTGTGATTAACAGTTAGTCCTTATTAACAACGATCGATTCAAAGGATTGACCGGTGGATCGTGGATCTCGAGGTAGGCGTGGCTTGTCATCAAAAGAGGTGGGAATTTATATTTAATTCTTTTGTGATTATTGTTGTTTCTTTTACCAAAGTTTATGTTAAACAAATTCATGCATTGTCTGATTGTGTATTCCTTGCATTGTTTAGTTTGAAATTCTGAAAGTTATGTTATCTCTTTTAATCTTTCCGTTGCTTGGAAAGGAATTGTAATGGTTTCTTTGTCTTTATGAATTGTTTGGGAAATATGAATTTTCATATGAATGTATGAAAAACGAGAATTTCCATCTATGGTATATATGATACGCTCCTTCATTCATATCTACTTACTTTTGATCTTTTATGTGTGTTTGGTGTTTAAGGAATTGGTCGACACCAATATATGCTATTTGATGTGTAAGGAATTGGTCGACATCAATATTATCTATGAGGGGTGGAATTTGGCACGCAATATTACCCATGAGGTGTGGAATTTGGCACGCAATATTACCTATTAGGTGTGGAATTTGGTACTCAATATTACACCCTGTTTGAAGAAAGAGTTAGTTCCATATACATGATTGTTTACCTCTGCGAATTGGATGTCTTTTAGTGTTTTGAGAAAACATGAATTGTTTTTCAAATCATTCCAATAATTAATTGAAAGTTAAATGTTATTTCTAATGAGCACCCCTTTTAGGGATGATGTGCTCACACATTCCCACTTTCAGTTTCAGAGACAGATCAAAGTTGCGCAGCGGAAGTTTCGAGGAGTTGAGTTTGTTAGTTGGTTAACTTTGGCTATGTTTATTAAGTTGTATATTCTATTTGTAAACCGTATGACTATTGTATATGTATGACTATTGTATATGTATCATTTGAGAGGAGTTCTTGTATTATATATTTCAGAGTGGGGCTAGTTTTGAATTAAGTTTTGAAGTAGATTTCTTTATTGAATTCTTAATTAGTTGATTAAGATTCTTAATGCCTCTTTATTTAGTTAATCTTTTGGATTAGCTAGCTGTTAGCTTTGGGAGCGCTACGTGATGCTTATGCATCACTATGCCATGTCGCGGACTAAATATGCACCACCTTGACAATATCCTCAAACAACACTTGAACAACTGTGGGTTAATCTTCTATTCGTTCAGTATAATCTCAATTTGTAAAAGTGAAAATATAGAACAACATTAATCGAAGAAACATCTGAAAAAGCTACATACGCCTAGGTCGACCACCTAAAATTCCAACAGTGAGGCATTAATATGGCTAGGTTTCTTCGCCAGGTTATAGTAAAATAACAATTATAGATGTGTCTCTAACAAAATCCCAACTGTAATTCACTATTACAGTTGGAAGCTAGCTATTTGTAGGTAACTGTTACGTCTATGAATCCTAGATGTATATTTGTTTGTAGGTTGAACAATGCTAAGTGACTTAATTGCGACCAAATAATCCGTCTGTAGAAAGTATCATCAAATAATGGTTAATATTCACATGCATTTAGGCTGGCTTATTAGAGCCAAAACTTGTCAGTAGAAACTCCTAACGACTAGGAGTTCCTCATTTCCCAGCCGTAAAAATTGGGTATTTCAGAATTTTAAAAAATACAATTTTTTTTATGTACTTTAAACTATTTGAAGCAACCAAATTATAATTGGAGTTAAGCGGGAGGGATACCTGACCATTTTGGGCCTTTGTTTCTTCATATTCTTCTTGGCTTGGTCCTTCAAAATCATAATAAGGTTCGTAGAAAGATCGGGTTTGATTTGGATTAAAATTTCTTGATTATCTGACAAATCAACCATAATGGGGTAACTATTAAGGATTATGAATATCTTGTTTGATTTGGATCATGAGGAATCACCTACATCAAAATTCCCGTTAGAATCACTCATGTGGATTTAGAAAACCTAAATTTTTAGGATTCAGAAAATGTTTCCACTTTCTTCTACTTTCCCCTCTGAAAACAAAAACAAAAAAAGTTAAGGCCTTTTTTTTTTCCTTCTTCGCCAGGAAAAATAAATTCAATTTTTAGTTTCCAAAAAAAAAAATCGAAATTACATAATCAAATTATTTCCTTACATAGAAGGCAAGCGGGCAATAAGCTGCGCTGCAAGTCCTTTTTGAATTGAAAAACCTATCCTTTTAAAAACAAACTCTCTCGAATGGGGAGTCATAAAATTAATTAGTTTAGTTAATTAATTTTATTAGCTCAAATAAACCAAGGGCATCTTAGTCATTATTAATCTTTGTAGGATAAGGTGTTATCGAGATTATAAATTTATGACCATATTTTATCCTTATTCATCCCTTAAAGTATATTTATTGCAGACCCAATAATAAGATTCGTATATCAGGTGCGAGTCTTCGAGGAAATCCCAGGTTACATTCATATGGGTGGTACACATGAATTTAAGCCTGGCTAAGTTGGGGTCTACTGTGATTAATTTGGGCTTATAGATTTCCACATCCACCCAATCAAGAAGGATATGGGGTGTCTAAATTTGCTGAAACAACCAATTTATCCTCTAAAAAATATTAATACAAATTTACCCCCATTACTAAAAATATTAATAATAAAACGAAAACTAAAAATCAGTTTCAATTTCATTTCTATAACCCGATTACTCTTCTCTTCTTCTTCCTCTTTTTTCATTTTTTTGAAACCAAATCATCGTTGATTATCGACGATCCAAATACGATTAATCGTTTTCTTCTTCTATAAAATGTCGCTGAAACAAGCAAGAATCAAGCATCCTACTAACAGAAAATTTCCTAGTGTGGACAATCTTGGAATTGTTGAATCAATTCGAAATAAAACGAAAAAAACGGTTGAGGAAGCCATAGGATCTTTTATCGCACAAGAAGAGGAAATGGGTCGAATCAGGTACTTTTCTATCAACCCAATCCTCTAAACTAGGTTTTAGTAACATGCAATCCCTCAAAAATCGAAAATTTTGAAATCAAATTTTTCCGGATTTACCAAAATCGGATTATGTTAATGTACTTGTGACCCGATTCTGTTTATAAACGGTTTATGTTCATGTCCACATACCCCGATTGTCCTGCATGTGTTTTCTGGTTCAAGAAATTTGAACCATCATCGGGCATTGTTAATACCCACATAACCCGATTGTATAACCGTAAGGATAACCGTTTTTTCTGTAACTGTTTTTGTTAGAGTCGGATTACATATGTGTCCAAATATCCCGATTGTGTAGCCACTGCTTAGCCATAATCGGGTTTCATTTGAAAAAAAAAATCCGATTGTTGACTGTAATATCTCAATCGGGTTTTATAACAGTATCGAGTAAATCGATTGTTGTATGAAAGAATGCCCAATGTTTCTGTAACTTTTTCTTGTTAGAATCAGATTACATTGACACTTATATAACCCATTTTTGGATGTTTTATGTTAGGAATCGATTTTTATATGTATATCGAGTAAACCGATTGTGTACCTTGAATTCAAAAATATGCATTGAATTACATTGTTGTTTGTCGCTTATCTCCGTATTTTACAGGACAAACAAGGACAAGTAACAAAAGCAAGCCGAAAAGAAATATAAGAGGAAAAATGACTTTGATTCTCCTCAGACTTTGGGACCTCGTTGAGAGGGTGGTAAAAATTTGAATTCTTCCCACAGAAGGGGATCGGGGAGTGAAGCCAAAGGGATCCGCATCAATGACCCACCACCTCAAGCGGAGCAACCAACACAAGAAGAATCTGATTATGATACACCTATTGGAGAAGGATGTGGTGATAGAGAAGTTGATGAAGAAGAAAGTGGCGAGGAAGGTGCTGAAGAAGAAACTGGTGGAAACGAAGGTGATGGACAAGAAAGTGGTGGCAAGGAAGGTGATGGAGAAGAAAGTGGTGGTAAGGAAGGTGATGGAGAAGAAAGTGAGGATGAGGATGATGGAGAAGAAAGTGAGGACGAAGGTGATAGAGAGATATGAGAAGTTGAAGAACAAGTCTAAGGAGGAGAAGTTCAACAACAAGTCCAAGGAGGAGACGCTCAAGATGGTAAGAAATATGGTAAGAAAGATGGTAAGAACAAAGATAAAGGGGACCACATGCCCGACCCGGAGAAGATGTTTCCTGGAGGCCCTAATGATCCTGTGAAAGGTTTACCCGGTGATGGAGGACGGGTGTTATGAGGGTACAAAGAGAGTTGGGTCGCGGTCGTCTGCCATACCATAGTAAGTACCTAAAACTTATGTTATGTAATATAAAACATTTATATCTATTTAGTGTTTTGATTATTGTATATCGGTTTTGTTTTGTTTTATAGGACCACAGGGATGTCGTTCGTCATACGAAGGCAGGAACGTCAGTGCGTATGATGAAGAATTGGCCACTGCAAGGAATATAATCAACCGTTGGAAAATTTGATGAAGTAATCGATCTAGTCAAATCTACGGGTCTGGTGCCTACGGTCGACAATTTGGATCTTGGTTACAATCCTATTTGTTCCGCTTTTGACGAGAGATATTACGGGGAAACGGATACTTTGCATCTTCCATTTGGTGAAATGACGATAACTCAAGATGATGCGAAGTTCATTACCAGGATAAGCATAGATGGTAAAGTCGTGAAACAAAAAGCGTACGCGCAAGAGCTTGAGTGGGACAAGATTTATGCGTTCACCAAGGTAGTGTTCCAATGGGATGAGGAGATGACCAAGAAACAGATGCTAGTAGGCAAAGCAAAGCAGATGATATTCCATATCCCGAAGTTGAGGTAACTCTTTAGTGAACAAAGAAACTTCGTGTTGAGGGAAAATAGGTGACCAAGGAACGTATCTTCGCCACGGCCAATGCGTATGTCCTCTACGTCCTGGGATCTGTTATCTTTCCCGACGTTTCTGGTGCCCGTGTGAGTGCTAACTTTATTCAGCTGTTGCAACCATTTAACAAGATCAAAGAATAATCTTGGGGCACTTCCATCCTTGCACACTCGTTGAACGAGTTGAGAAAGGCTTCCAGAGCTGACATGAACCAAATCGGAGGTAATATGGCTTTTCTGCAGGCGTGAATATATTTGCACTTCCCAATATTTGCTGTAAAGGATTTTGAGAATAAGGAATGGGATGGAAACTTTTATGGAGACAAGTACATCTACAAGAGTAATGAAAATGACCAATATGTAGTTTATTTGAAGTTGCAATGCCAGTTGGACAACTTGACGACGAAAGATGTTGTCTTTGCCCCTACAAGGGGGGTTTGGCCACAGGAAAAGAAAATATGGTTGGGTGCAAAGAGAAAACTGATTATTTTGGGCCATTGTTTCACCCAAGAGGATATATAATGTATAACCCGATGAGAGTCGCAAGACAATGCAGATACATACAAAAAATCCCAAACGAGCACAACAAGTTTAAAATCGATGAGAAGAAAACCAAGTCATATGATAATGATATTGATATTGTTAACGACCCTTTACCATCATGTAAATATTGGGATGAGAGAGAGTACAACGGATATGCTAAGGATTACCGATTGAAAACAGATGATGAGGCAATTCCGGGTTACATGTCGTGGTACCTCAATATTTCACACACTCGAGTGATACGAGTAGATGAGAGGCCCAGGATAGAGGACAAAGATACAACTCTCGACTTCTTGGTGCGTATTATTTCTCAATTACGGTTTTGTCAATTGTTTTAGCATTATTTCTTTAATGTTTGTTGTTTAAAATGGAAATAGAGAAGACGAATCGGGCACTTTATATCCCAAGCACGGCTAGAAATCAGGCAAGGGAAAAATGTTAAGGCCAATGAAAAGCTGATTGATGAATTGAATAGTCTCGAAGATGTAGAAGCGGGTGAAAAATTTGGAGAGGAGGTGGAGGAGGAGGATTCAAAGAAAAATAGGAAGAGAGCCCCCCCTCCCCCCAACCCAAAAACAAAGTATTTTGAAGGTGCATCGAGCAGCCCACCCCCCCTAACCCAAAAAAAAAAAGTATTCTGCAGGTGCATCGAGCAGCGCCCCAACTGCTAAACGAGGAAGAGGTAGTCGTGGTCGTGGTCGTGGTGAGGATGTTGATGGATGACTGGTTTCAAACTTATGTCTTTAACTATGGATAATTATGGTGTCAAAACTTATGTCTTAAACTTGTTATCGAATTATGTTTAGTTATATTCCCAGTTTATGAATGCCTGAATCTGGTTTATTTTGAAAAATGTTTGTGTTTGTCCAAGACGCGATAAAAGAACCAATTACGATGTTTGTGTGCAAAAAATGCATGATTCTGTAAGCTTTTTCAGCCAAAATCGGTTTACATGTACCTATATAAAATTCGATTCTGACAATTCTCCAGGGGGACAATTTTAGATCGGGTTTTGAATTTGCACCACATAGACCGATTCTGAAAATTTTGTTCACCTGGTTTTTAAGTTTCCAGAATCAGTTTATAAGGGTACTTTTAAAGTCCGATTCTGACAAAACAAAAAAATCTACAGTTTCACAATCGGTGTATGTGAGCATCCCATGTAATCCGATTCCTGTGAGGAAAAGTGACAAAGTTTCTGTATCTTTTTTTACCAAGAATTGGATTACAAGTGCTATATTAAAATCCGATTATTGAGAGGCATATTTTGACAACTTTTATAATCGATCTATGTTGACATCACTTGTAATCCGATTCTTCCAAGGAAAAGTGGTAGTTCTTCTATAACTTTTTTGCCAAGAATCGGATTACATGTGCAAAATTAAAATACAATTATTGAGAGGCACAATTTTTATGATTTTGCGAGGACACAATCGGACTATGTGGACATACATAAACTCCGATTGTTTGAATTGAATTTGAAAAAAATAGCCATTGAATCTTTATCTATATAAATACAACCTCTTTGAGCCACTCCCGCATCATATACTTGCACTAGAAAATGGAGTGGGAACTGCACGAAGATTTGTGTCTTGTTAAATCGTTTGCTAATACGTTCCGTGAACGTCCGAATGAAATCTATTCAATGTTTTGGAAGAGAGTTAAAGAGTTCTTTTACGGGCATACCGGAAATCCAAATAACCGCAAACGGAGAGACTTGGCATTCCGATTCAACTACATAAAAAGTGCCATGCGAGAGTATGTTAAAGTTAGAAATATGGTTTACCAACATCATCCACAAGCTCCTCTTAGAGAAAAAGTGAGCAATCCGATAATATTTATACTTATGTCATCGTTAAAAGTTCGCATACTAAAATTTAAGAATTCACTGAATTTCAGCTGGAACGTTTTAATGGGCTATGATAATTGGGAAACTAAGCTCATTCACCACAAAGAATATACGACGTTGTACCGATGTACTCGGAGGTTCATTGACGAACATTTGATGTGTCAAATTCTAGAATACTCATACTGAATCCTATCCCATATTTCCTAAACTATGTAATGAATATTTTGTTTCTGAAAGTAAGGCATAATCCAATTATGTGGGAATATATAAACACCGATTCCAATAATCGGTTTATTTTGGTATTGAGAAAACCCGATTCTGGGTTTAATTACTTCATCCTTTGAAAAAACTCAACCCAGAATCGGTTTACAATTGCACTAACATCAACCGATTCTGGATCGAGTTTTGATTTTTTTTTATTTTTTTTTCAAGTTTTTGATGATAAATTAATGGTAGTTGATTTCAGGGTTAACTTGATTAAACATCATTTAATCATCCAAATTAACACTAATCAATCAGAGATAGTTTTGCCATTTAGTAAAATAATTGGATAAGGGGTTATCCATTTTACTTCAAATTATTCTTTTTTGTCTTCTAGTGGTAGGGCCAAATTAATCATAGTAGGCCCCAATTTAGTCAGGAATTTAAGACCCTACAATATTTTTTTATTTATGAAATAAATATTTATTAAATAAAAAAATAATGATACAACTAGATACGATACAAGGAAACTATGAGTCTATGGTAGAGAACCACACTCTTGAAGTTGATACCCGGCCCTAATTAGTAATTCGGGATACGAAGTAGAGTTCGAGACGGCATACATACAAGAATTATGCGGATTCAGATAGATCGGGTTCGGTCAAAAATCCGGTCAAGGGTTTGTATTCATGCAGTGATTCAGCACAGCATACATTCGTGTATAATTCGTTTTCAAAATATGAGTTCAGTTTAAAAAATTCGCCATGCATTAAATAATTAAAATGAAGAACTTCAAGTGGGGAATCATGATTTGTAGTTTAAATATGTGTATATAGGTTAAACAGTCTGTAGTGGTATCACCAATGCATTGCTGGTCTGGTGGTTTAGGGGTCAGTGAGCGATCCATGCCTATACCTTCATTTTTGTCATAATTCATATGATTAATCGTCCGAGTTGGATGCTAACTCAGCTACGAGTTGGACTGAGTTGGGTTAGCCAACTGGACGACTTAGTTCGCTGAATAGTTCGTGTATCCGAATTATTTGCGATTAATTCGGGTACTCCATAATATATGCGTATCATGTTCGGACTTTCAATAGTTCGAACGAATGCAATGGATACAGACGGTTTGCTTGGATTCACGAGTAATTCGGGAATAATTCACCGAATTGCTAACTAGGTGCCCGATAAAGTCATCCTCAAGGAAAATCCAAAAAGGAAGATAAAAAAGAGAAACACCAGCTATGGAGGAGTTTAAGACATCGTTTACAGATAATAAGGCCGGTTCCTATGGGTGTAGCAAATCAATAAATTTGCCAGATTTGCACCCACTATGGAGCTGGCAAAGTGGTAAATTTGTCACTTAACCAGGCCAGGTCAAGTTTCCACCGCTCGGTCAAGACTACACGTAGCAATCTAAACTAGACCGCTACCGGTGTAATGTTGATCGCTTATTAGTATTTTAGGTTTTAGTTTTTTCTTCTCTCTTACTTTGTATTTATTATAACAACTTTTTATTATAAAAGAGACCCACAAAATATTTTATAATCCCTAAAATTTAATAAAGACCCCACCAAATATAAACAACTAAATTTTTTATTGGTAAAGATTCCACAAAACATAATATAATATACTACATTAATAAAATCTGCCAGTTTACCATGTCATGTGCCACGACAAAACAACTTTTATACTCCGTCATATAAGAACCGGCCTAAAAAAACAAAAAAGATAAACACTAGTCATGGAGGAGTTTAAGACATCGTTTGCAGAATCAAATTTCGACAAAGATTTAGAGGATCAACCAGTGTCCTTACGGGCACGCTATTAGAGAAGTCTGATAACTCCCTAGAAAGGGACCCTTCATGTCGGTTTCCTTAAGGCCACAGGACATGTTACCTGTTTATTCTTTTTGCTGTAAGTATTGACTTTATAGGCCAAATTGAGTATACTTTAATTCAATATGGTCTACTCGTTTTATTTTTTTGTACGGCGTTTAGTTTTTCTAGGTGAACTCACCAAATAGTTTTTGTCATTTATCACCAAATCATCCGTACGGACATCATGATTGATTTTCTTTTGTCTCATCCGCGGCTATGATCTACATCAGGGTTGAGGAGTGTTTCTGAAGTCACGTAAGTTGCAACAATTAAATGCTCTCGGTTTGGCGTTATCATGGCTACAATATCAACAATTTTAACTTACTCTTCATGAAAAAATAAAAAATAAAAAAAATATTAGCTGTTTCGGATAACTATATAGAGAGTAGAGACGCTTATTTGTTGTTGGTGCCGTTACCAAAGGACCTTCAAAAAAACACAAAATTGATTAAAAAGATCATAATAAACAATTACTCCATAAATTCGATATCTTTTAATTTTCCTTTTTTATTTCCTATTTACAATCGTCTTAACAATTTTAGGCAGTTTTTAATATTTACATTTTTATTAACACAAAATAGATAAATAATTAAAGGTAGTCAAGTAAAGTATTGTGGTCTCCTTAATATTTTGACAAAATCAAAACAGACTGTCTTTTTGAAACGTAGGGAGTATATATTTTAGTTGTTTGGGTGTGCCAATCTTTCTAAGGATACCTTGAAAAAAAAATACGCATAACCAATATTATTTATTATTGTTATTCCAAAAAAAATGGGAGTTATGGATGATTTAAAATTTTCGTGCAATATCCCGAAATTCAATAGTGGTTGGTTGAATGAAATATAGTCATTATCTAACATCGAGTCTTGATAGGTTCATATGACTGATTTGTGGGAAAAAAAATTCTCAGTTAAGCATGCTCGGCCGGAGTAGTCACATGACGGATGACGTGCTTGGCCGGGAGTGGTCGTAGGGTGTGTGACCTTTTAGAAGCCGCTACGACATGACCGTAGCAGTGCCTTTAAAACTCTCACACTACCAGATAACCGCAGTGGGTAGGTGAGAACAATATCGGTGGATATAACTAAGGGAGGGTCGCTTGTACTCGGGTGAGAGAGTATGTTGGACTGTTATGTCGGATACTGGTCTTACATGAGAGGAGTAGAGGTGGAATTGAATGCTCATGAGAAAATAATGCAAAAATTAAAGTCAGTGAAACTCTCGCCTATCATAGAGAGATTCTTTTCACGCCTATTTTCTTATAAAAGTCCTTCAAAATCTTTAAAATCGATGAATGTCTGACTTAGAAGTAAAAATCCAATAACAAGGGTACATGAGTGAGTTTTAAGAAATCTTGGTAGGAATTTTGATAAAATACACCATGTGGGATTAGTATTTCCTAAAGTACACCTGTTTTTTTTTCAAAATTGCTAAAATAAACCCTCCATACAAAAATCCGTTAAGGCCCATTATCTCGATTAGTCAATATCTAACCGTACATCTGTTGACTGATCAACGATTAAGGCTTATTATAAATTGTAAGATTACTGAGGTGTCCTTTGTATTATAACAAATGGATCTGACTACAGTAAAAAAAATTTAAAATAATATTCTATAATATAATAGTCTCGTTAAAATAATAAAATTTTCCAGTCCCGACTCGGGCCCTTAGAGCTAAAATAATAAACTCGATAAAATTATAATATAATACATTTCAAAAGTTCCCATTAAACATTAATAGGTCCCGAATTTTATATAAAATAATAATTCCATTAGAAAATAAAAAGATACTTTTCATACACATTAAATTTTCTCAAAATATGATTCAATGTTTGTTTGTTTTTCACTGAAGTTCAAATCAAGTTTTATTTCATCCTTAATTTTCTGTATAAAATCTTTTTTCATGGAAATTAATAAGATTTATTACTTTAAAAACAAATGCATGTCGTTCTACAAATATTTCCGTTAATGTTTTTTCTTTTTATCTTTTTTTATATTTTCCATTTTTAAAAATGTATTTCTGTATTTATCCTAAGATATTTTTTATTTATTTTTTTAATATGAAAATTCTCGTTTTTATTTTTTTAAGGTTTTGATGATTGTATCTAGTATAGTATTAATGTTTCTATTATTTTCAATTCCTTCATCATCTAGTAACCTCTATCAATTTAGTCAATGATTGCACATCCTAGGTGTTTTAAATCAGGAAGATCAGTTTCAAAGTTGTGGAATGCTTGTAAGTGAGTGCGATGGAGATGCCATTGAGGGGCCAAGATCACAAGAATCACAGTTATGAGAGGAACGAGATACCAACCACAATTTTTCAAATTCAAATTCAAAAAAAAGAATTATTCTTTAAATTAATATATTATTATTATACGTATAAAATAATAAATTATTATTTTATCGATTAAGTAATCTCTTTAAAATAATAGGATTTGGGTGGTCCCAAGCCTATTATTTTATAGATGTTTTACTGTGTATCGAGTTTTCTTATTTTTTCCCTCCTCTTTCTTTGTGTCTGTCTCGCTAAACAACGAGGGATTGAAGAATTACTGAAGAAGTAGAATCTAAGAAAATTCAAAAACATTGTGAAGACAATAATGAAGAATTTAAGTTCATGAATGAATTTAGGAAAAATTCTTTCATCTCATTATTCAGTTTGAGACTGTTCTAGAGGTAATCATGGTTTTCACTCAACTGATGAAGTGAAATGTATGAAACCATGATGTGGTTACGATATGTAATACATCTTTGATTAAAATTTCTTGCTACAGTATATTTTAGAACCGAATTTGATGTTCAAAGAGAAATTTAGATTTTTTTAGTTTAGGATTTTTTCTGCAACACACATGATATTGGATACATGGGTTTGCTGTAATTTATGTCAATTTGCGATTATGAACTTGAATTAAATCAATTGACTTGTTCTGGTTTCTAATTGTAAAGTTAGGGTTCCATATGCTAAAATTTGGGGTTTTCCCAAATCTGTTCTTAATGTCAAAAGTTCAAATTAATGATTGAGTGAATGGGGTTTTTCCAAAAAATTTCTTAATGGATTTGATTTAGTTAATCAATATTTTGTTTTTTGAAATTTGCAAGAGTAATCGACCCATTTGTTACGCTGCCGAAACTTGGATTTTGATTAGGTGAATTACAAATTCCGATCATGATTTTTATTTTCATTTATTAACTGGTGTCTAACTCAGAACAAAGTCCCATAACAGTGGCTGACAAAAGCTCAGTGATCTGAAACAGTTAGGGATATTTTGGATATTTGAAAGTCTAGTCAACTCACTGAGTTTGAGCCTAGTTGGATACTTAACGGCAGTTGAGCGTTTTAACGAAAAAAGGGGATGGAAAAGTGAAACTGGGTGTATTTTATCAATTTTGAAAAAAAAAACAGGTGTACTTTAACAAATACTAGTTCCACGTGGTGTATTTTGTTGAAATCCCCAATTTTGATCCAATAACATGAAACTTTAAGGAATTTAAAAAACTTGGATAAAGTCTCTGTAGACAAACAAGGAGATTTACAACTTTCTTAATATCTATATATATATATTAACTAACAAGGGAGCTTCTCTAAATATTTCTAAAATTCTTAGTTCATTTATCCCTGAATATCAGGGGAAAATTATCTAGAATTTTTGGAAAGTGCCGTAGTTATTGAAGAACAATGTTGGGTTAAGCCACCTTTTTTTTTTTGATGGTTTGGAAGAGTTGTCTTGGACTACACCCTTAACATTTATGACAATTATGGGGTTCGAATCCCTATCCCCGTAGTGGGAGGGGGCATGCCAACCATGAGACCACTTGATGGTTGGCGAGGGTTAAGCCACCTGATTAACATGATTTCACACTGTTACGAGGATAGCTAGATACGTCTTATCCACTTGTAGAATTTGTTTAGTAGTTTTTTCATTCATTTGTTTTTCTTTTGTAGAGTCAGGTTGTGCGCGCCTTTTTTTTTTTTTTTTTTTTATCAATGAAATAGCCTCTATGCAGGGTTACCTTAAAAAAAGCAAGAAGAAATGTTTTCAACTGAAAATCACTAACCAAAATGATTAACTTATATTATTAATGATTTCAAGCTAAATAGTAAATATGACGCCATTGAGCAAAAAGAAAAGAGTTCTTATCTGATGCCTAGTTTCCTCCTTTCCTTATATTTGTTGTTTGAGAAATAAGAGAACAAAAGAGTACACATCCAAGGTATTGCTCTTACTACATGCGAAAAACAAGATCCCAGGTACGAAGTGCCTGATTAAAAATCACACGACATTGGAAAGAAATGTCATCACAACAAGATAAACCGATCAACTATTTTATTAATAGAATGATTTCAGAACGTTAATTATGTGATGCTTAGTTCCTCAAAGTCGAGTACAATTTTCTCAGCCAATTGTACACTGAAATTCCCACTTGCTAACGTGAAAGCCTTTCGGAGATCATTGAGGCCTACTTTTGAGCAAGTAAAAACAAACATATCCATAAGAACTCGATCATCTAAGAAAGAACTCCGCACACTACCCCATTCACATGCGCCTACATTCAAATCAAGAAAGAATATGTTTCCCGGACTCGATGAATGATACATGTAAATGAAATTCTCTGCCAAAGAAACATCAATTGACGATAACATTGGATTCACACTCTTAAGCCTTTCGAAGATTTCCTGGGGCATCTTTCCTATCTCTTCACAATCAAAGCCATTAATGTCCACTTCCCAAATTCCTAGGCTTTTAGGATCCTCAGAATCACCCATTAGCCCAACTAGTATCAAACGTTCACCAGCAAAGCCGAACACCGAGAAATAAATGGAAGGGTTTGGATGCAGACTAAGCGTGCTACAAATCTCACTCCATATCTTTTTATTTGCGTCAAACGAGCATAATGTGCCAGAGTGTTTGTCAAGTAAGTACATTTTATGGCCTAACACAGCAACGGATAGCCAAGATGCAGCAGCAGCATTCCTCAATACAACAGGTAACGGTTGACACCTAGACCAATTACCTGGGGATGCCATATCATAAAGCTCAACTGCTAGGGGATCCTCCTCAAAATCATAAGCGCCACCAGCAACAACAAGATATGATCCAACAATTGCAACTGTAGGATCGGTCCTCCAAACTCGTGGCGGGACAACTTCATGCCATATTATATGAAGTGGATCTGTCGAGAAACTAAGCTTGGAAGGTTTTAACATGTAAAGCATATTAGAATTTGAGGACTGGAGTGAAGATGTATAAGTGGTCGTTGATTGTGGCCCTGTAAATTCAATCCAAACATTCGAATCAGGATCATATGCACGACTGATGACTAAAGACAGATTCCTTCGGTTTTGCATGTGGATTATGAGCCATGGTTTAGCGCGTGAAGGATTACGCAGACAAGAAATAACTGCATGTTCCCATGATCTTGATACGTAGGATGATGGTACCAGATTGATTGTCGGTAAGCGAGAAATTATTTCCACCAAAAGATCTCCACGAAGAGGAGTTTCTTCCTCTACCAATTGTTGAATTTCCTCGAGTACATTTTCCTGTCTTTGGTTTTCACTACTTGTGATTTCTCGAGCCATTATTTTCAATTTGAATACCTTTCTTAGCTAGGAAATTGGTGTTCTCTGCACGTATTTATTCCTTGAAAATTTTGTGATCTCTTTATTCTCTCGTAACCAGAAACAATAACACAAGTATCTGAGTTTAGAGAGATGCACTGTAGCAACAGTAGAAATGTACGTCTTAATTTGCTGGCATTGGTTGGTGGATACCACACAATATATATAATAACTTAATTTTGTAATAGGAGTTCATTTTCAATTTATTTGTTTGCGTTTTCTTTTGGGGAATGCATCACTGACCGAGCTTCCCCTCCCGAGAAATGGGGCCACATACACAGTCCTTGGGATCAGGGAGACAATAGGGAGTGGGTATGGGCCCCACCAAAAATTCTGTTTCTTGCGGGATTTGGGTCGGTAGCTTTATCATTTTCCTTTTTTTTGTCTACACCCCCACACCAGATATTAAACTCTGACCGGCCCCATCAAATATAGTTATATTGAAATGCGTCCAAACAATCACCACACAATGTAATTTACTCTCGGTGGAAGTAACAGTGAAAAAAATCAAACAAGCTGTATTTTCCATCAACTCAGATAGTGTTCCTGGACTGGATGGTTATAGAAGTAACTTTTTCAAAGTTTTCTAGGATACCACACATACGGATAATAGTCGTGGTACAGAGTTTTTTTAGTTCTTTCAATATCCACCCCCTCATAAACCACACAAACATTACGTTAACTCCGAAAGTGGACAACCCAACAAAATCATCTCAATTCAGACCCATCAACCTCTGCAATGTTTGTTAAAAAATCATATCAAAAATTCTATTCTTCCGCATTCGTCCCCTTCTCCCATTCTTAATAAGCCCATATCAGAGCGGCTTCGTCCCTCAATGCTCAATTCATGATAACATCGCTATGGCAGGAGAGCTATTCCACTACATCAAAACTTCAACCATCACCAAAGAGGCCAAAATTGCTCTTAAACTAGATATCCAAAAGGTATATAACAACCTTGACTGGGGTTTCATTAAAAAAGCCTTCACCAAATTAGGCTTCCAAGAAATATTTGTGGACTATATCATGCTATGTATCAGCTTAGACACATACTCCATCAACATCAATGACACCCCTCACGGTTTCATCACACCAACGATAGGCATAAGACAAGGTGATCCCATTTCTCCATACATTTTTATTATATGCGCTAAAATTCTATCAAAAAATCTTGCCAAACTGAAAGCACAAAATCTGGTTTGAGATCTTAGAATATCATAAAAAGCACCACTCATATTACATCTTAGGTATGCAGACGATCTCCTATTCACCTACAAAACCTCCCAAGAAAGTAACATCCACCTAAAACAAATACTTCAATCTTATGGCTCTTCGGAAGGACAAATAATCAACAATCATCCACCATCCGAGATTACAACCGCAAGACATATATACTCTACACCAATTTTACGACATGACAACCTCTTCAACCCCTCCTATATATCTAGGAGTCCAATTCAAACACGGGAGAACCTTCCGTCACATATTCGAACCTTTGCCTCAAAGGCTGGCTCGTAAAGATCAAGGATGGATGACTAAATGGCTTACACCTGCGGGAAGAAATTTTTTCTCGGGGCATGATTCCTCTGTTAAAAACTGCATCCTTTGAGATGGAACAAACTCAATAAGCCAATAGCGAAAGGAGGACTCGGCATCAGAAAGAGTAACCATCACAATAAAGTTTTACTCATGAAAAGACTATGGAACGTTCACGATCAACCGGATTCCGTCTTCACCTTTATATACAACGAGAAATATCTCCAACATCAGCCAATTTTTCAAGGTACAAGTCTCTTTTCCTTCTGCTGCCAGCCCGCAATGGAAGTAAATGGCATCCCTTATTCCTTTCATTAAACAACAGTTATTTCATCGCATAGGAAATGGTTTAGACACCCCCAAGAAACCTAATTGGATACCTCATTTTCCAAACCTTGACCCTACCCATTGCTATCATATCTAAACTGTAGCTGACCGAATAGACCCTCTTTTTCATAATTGGAAAAATGATTAGCTAAACAACCTTCCACCTGATGCAATACAACATATCATCAATATCCATCTTCCTCTTGAAAACAACCCGAATAAAATAATCTGGCCACATTCAAAATCAAGAAAATACACCACTTCTTGTGGATACAACTGTTTAGTCCAACAAGATAACCATACAACTATAAACCCCCTCCCAACCACCAAATTTCTATGGACCTTATCATGTTCTCCAAAAATTCAGCTTTTCTTGTGGAAAATCTATCAACAAAGGATTACCAACCTTCTCTTCATTACATCACATCAACCTTACTAACTCAAACATCTTCCCCAGATGTAACTCTAATCCAGAAACAGTAGTACACATGCTTATTCGTGTCCAGTAGCAATAACAACGTGGACCATCCTTTTAAACCGCTTATACGCAAATCACCTTCAGCATAGTAACAAACAAATCACCTCAAATCCTCAAACAACCATATTGTATCTACTGCAAGCTTTTACCAATATTCCATCCATCACATCTTTTTGTTTTCTTTTATGGTCGCTATGGACAACCTGAAATGAACTTGTCTTCAACCAATCCCGATCTAATCACGAACACATCTTGAGGACAGCTGTATCCAACAACAAGAATTTGAGTGGGGAAAAAAGATTTCCCCACTAGTGCTACCTGGAGATCCAATAAGCAGGATCGCAAAAACCATCACAAGACAACAACAACCAATCAAGTTGGCTGGTCTACTCCAGATGCGTGTTGGATAAAAATAAACATAAATGGGACTTCTAGAGTCCACACAGGAATGGCACGAGCGGGATTCATTTGTAAGGACTCGAACGCGCAAACGATAATGACTCTTGCACAACCTTTAGGCTTAACTATTGTGCTAAGAGCAGAGACATGGGCAACCATCATAGCAACCAGAATAGCGATGGAAGGACAATGTCCACGGGTGATATTTGAAACGGACTCTGAGAATCTCATGCGCTTTATCAAAACACCAACGGAAACTCCTTGGTATATATCACAAATGATTGCAGACATTAAAAAAAGAATGCGACAAATACATTCCTGTCACATTTAACACAATTATAGAGAGGGAAACCAAACAGTTGACGGTATAGGAAACTTCCCAGCAGATGGGAGCGAAAAAGCCAATTACTCGATAACGATATGGGACCAAACAAACCCCCTTTTTTTAATCAGATTCTCTTAAGTGATTATTTGGGAATTACATTTCCCCGTGTAATCGCAATTTAGTTTCTTTAATATTATATATATGCATGCTTCAAAAAAAAAAAGATCATTAAACCGAACTGCAATTGAAATAACAAATTAAGCAAAGAAAAAAACGTTCACTTTCGTTATGCGTTTTATCTGCAGCAAAAAAGTTCTAAACGGTGTCTCCTTTTATCTGCTTACCTAGATAGAAATATGTCCCTGCATTGGATGACTACCTTATAACATACTTCCTATATCATCACCGAGGTACAAGTCATTATACCACCAGTTTCTACTGTGTCCAGCATGGTCTTCCAATCCTTGAATAGCATCGAAGTTATAAAAGTAATCATCAGTACTTCCGTCTTCATTCTTAAGTTTCAACCCTTCCTCAACATGAAAGCTTGTTGTGTTTTGAAAACCTAATAATGCATTATTATTAGTTGGTGTGCCAATGCTAGTATCATTGTCATCTGATATCATTATCAAGGATTTCTTCATTCTCTCTTCATCGTTGCTGTTACTAGTAATTGGCAGGATCCTTGTTGTTGTAGTATTAATATTGGTGTTGATATTCATCCATGATGGTGTTGATGCTTTATTGATAATGGAATGAGATTTCTCGAAAATCTTTTGAGGAACAGGCCTGATAACTGTTGTTTCCATCATCAAATGGTTATTCTCTATGGTCCTCATATTTGGAAGAGGTAGTTTACGTTCAGAACAAGACTTTTTCTTCAACAAATAAGTGTTGTAGTAATTCTTGATACTATTTCCTGTTCTTCCTGGGATTCTACCAGCAATTAACGACCATCTGAAAAGAATGAATAAGTGAATTAATTAAACATAAACGAAGAACTTTAGGTCAAATCAGCTGATGGTGACAAGGAGGAGATTGAAAATATGGGTAATTCATGATATTGATTCTAACGGGTTACGGGTACTAAAAGAACAAAAACAAAATAAAACCAAAAGAACAGCACGTTTAGTTTTTGCATTTCTGTGTTAGTTTGAAAATTAAGAGAGAAATGAGATGGTGCTTGGCCTAGGTGCTAAATTTTGCATTCATATTAGGAGTAATTTTTAATTAAAACCTCTTTAGCAAAGGTTAAAATTTATTGGAGGGAAAAAAGAAGGAGGTGAATAGCATTTCCGAAAAAAGAGAGTACAAGAATAGAAGGCACTAGCAGTGCATCAAAAAAAGAGGCTTAACTAGCAACAGCATTATACCACAAACGATGCTAATGTTTCCAAGCTGAGGTTCTTTAATTTCTCTCTCCTTAAGCTCACATATCTATCATCTCCAATCAATTTCAATCTCCAGAGGTCCTTCTCTATTCTAGTGTTATAATGCCTCTCTCCAATTCCTTCAAAAATGTTATTCATTTGTTTCTCCTTAAACACTCCTTAGGCATTCAATGCACCAAATTTCATAAGTTTATAATGTTTATTCATACTTCGCTCTTTGTTCATAGGTTTTTTGCCTGGCAATTCCTCTTTACCTTTTACCTTCACAGGTAAAATATATTTTAAGAAAGGCCCTTAAAATGTATAACCTAAGTTCAAGGCAGCAAGTGGAGAAGACATTAGACCGATCTCTTGTAAGGAAGCAACGAACTTAAAAAACCATTAGACGGCATTATGTTGTCTCAAATAGGCTGCTACGCACCACTATTACCTACTGTGCCTTGATCTTTTAGAGACAAACAATTTGATTAACGACACTATTATGCTTTCTCACTCACTACTTAAGAAATTTCTTCAAGGCAGAAAAAACATTAACACTGATCAGCGGTGAACCTACTAGATAGAAAGGGATTCTACTAACTACAAGTAACTAGTGAATGCATTTCTTAATAATCAAGTATACTTGCCTGTTACCAAGAAGTTTGTGCATACGGATGATGAGATCCACTTCATCTGCTTCAAACTCTCCACTTTTGAGATTTGGGTGCAAATAGTTAAACCACCTCAACCTGCAGCTCTTTCCACATCGATTCAACCCTGAAAAGATCGAAAACCCAGTGAAATATGAGGAGCAATGCAGGCACGCTGTGTATTACAGATTTCAAATATTTATTAGTTAAAAAAGATCTCTAGTATATAACATTAATGTGCATTTTGATGCCTTCCTTGTCAAAAAACCAAACAATTTTACACGATGTATACCTGCTTTATAAGGAACTTGGCCCCAATTTCCGGGACCATACTTTTCGATATATCTTGTTAGTATTAGGTCTTCAGCTTCAGACCAAACTCCCTTTTTCAGAAGTACTCTTGATGATGGCATAACTGAAGAAGAACCGAGCTCCGAATTTCGGTGATGCATCAGTATTTGATACTTCAGTTGTTACTAGCTTATTGAAGACACCTTGAAGAGAAAGATATATATTGAGGGTATGCACTGCAAATACTAATGCACGTAGCATACACAGATGTGCAAAAGAATGGAAATCATATTCATAAGTTTTGTGGCTAGATGCGATTCCACGTACGCACCACTTGCATGAAACACAAATTCATGTGCCATCGACATCGACAGTACAGAACTCAGCAGTGTCCTCGCAAGCTAAGTACTTACCTTTGACACTTACTTTTCGGTTCAAAATAAGAGCTCTTGTTATCATGGTAGAGCCCTTTGTATTTAGTTAATAAAATATTCGTGTTGCTGGTTTGGTTAATTTAGAAATTATTATGGAGAAGAAATTACATGAAGAGTGAAGCCCGGCCAAGAGGCAAGAAGGTAAAACCTTAAAGAATAAAGCTAATTACTAAAAAAAGAAAGTTATTACTTAATAAAGCTAATTACTAGTGTTAATTTAGTAATTACTACTTAATAAAGCTAATACTAAAAAAAAAAGTTATCAACATCTACCTGCACTCTTGAATCAAGCACGCTCAAGGAAATTCAAACAAAATTTACATCTGATAATAATTAGCTGCCGGTACAAAGCCTGGTAGTGAGCAGGTGGGACTCATGCACACACGTACAGCTGGTGGATCAAGATGCATAAAAGGTAGCAGTTATTGAAGTTCATGATCCTAACTAACCATAAAAATTGGATTTCCTATGTTAGGATTGTTTATGGCATATTAACTGTAGGATTACGGGATCCTAGAGTCTCATACACTGTGGGGTCATTTTAGACGTCTCCCTCCACATGCAGCATGTAGTCTAACACTTGGATTCTTAATCGGATGACCCAGAGAAGAAGTAGGTGTCGTACATATTAAAGTTTATCAGCCTAATTAACCTTGTAAAATTGATTTGCAAGGTTGGAAATGTCGTATATGAAAGTTCATAAGCCTGATTAACCTTGAAAAATTGATTTGCAAGGTTGAAATCGTCCGAGGCTTATTAACTGCAGATTCTTAGGCATATCCAATATTATGTAGGACTATTCTCAACAACTGCCAAATGATCTGCCACTAATTTGGGTGAGTTTTTCAGTGTGCCCAGTGGCGGAGTCTGGGGTGAGAAGTCCATATTTAACTCTCATATTTCTTTGCATTTTATGTTTGATCCTCTAAATTTTAAATTTTAGTCCCTTTATTTTTAAAGTTTCAAATTTTACTCCATCTAAGTTAGTAGGTATTTTAAAATTACCCTTTTAATTGATTATAAGTATCAAACATCATCAAATTAAATATCATCAAACAATGGAATATTTCTAAAATTACCCTTTTAATTGATTATAAGTAGTATAAGAAATATGTAAAATTTGATAGTCATGTTTATATTCGTTATGTAGGTATTTTAAAATGCTTTCCAATGGTATAACATTTACAAATATCCGTGGTATGGTTTGAGAGATAAATCATTTCTAAATTTTACTAGTAACTATCCATAAGGACATAATTGTACTCCTATAAATTACTTAAAAATTCTCCTCTCTCCTCCTTGCCTTAAGAATTGCGCAAACTACAACTAGGTCATCTAATTTGGGACGAAAGGAGTATATGAAAAAAATGTGTCCCCCTAATCCTAAAACTTAGCTACTCAGTGTGCCCTTTCTGGTAGGAATATTAAATCTGTGAATATTATATATAGATAATGATTTTACCGATTCCATCAAAACATGCAAGGGTGCGTGGCCTTAAAGTGAAATATTGGTGGAGTATTCTTGGAAACAAAATATGCTTGCATATTTTTATTGTTCTTTAATTTATTTTAATTATCTAGTAAAATATATTATAATTAATTAAGTTATTTTTTTTTATTAAAATATTTAAGAAATATAATTTGTTTATTTAGGGATTTTATATTAGTTTATAAAATATCTCTTATATTAGGCAATAAGTATTTTGTTAGTTTGTATATGTGAAAAAGCGGGGGTACAATAACCACACCCAATATTTCGATTAGCAATCTGTATGGACTAACTCCAATATACTTTCAAGAGAATCAACTAGACTCAATCTTAATAAAGTATATCAAAGAGTTATATCTCTCTTTCTCGACTCAATTCTTACTCAAGAAAATAGAAATCTGCGAGTCTAATTGAATAGAAGAGAAATCACTTGAACGGTACCAAAGACCAATGTTCAAGTATCAATCAGTTCCAATCAACAACCAAAGGTCGGATTTCCAATTGATTGATTCTAACGCACAACCTGTGATATTTCAATCATATAACAAAATATAATGTGGAAAAGAAACAACACAGAACCATAATTTTGTTCACGAGGAAACCGAAAATGCAGAAAAATCCCGGGACCTAGTCCAGATTGAACACATATTGTATTAAGCCGCTACATACACTAGCCTACTACAAACTAACTTCGGTATGGACTGTAGTTGAACTCCAATCAATCTCACACTGATCCAAGGTACAGTTGCGCTCCTTACGTCTCTGATCCCAGTAGGATACTACGCACTTGATTCCCTTAGCTGATCTCACCCACAACTAAGAGTTACTACGACCCAAAACCGAAGAATTTAATAAACAAATCTGTATCACACAGAAAAGTATACGATAATAGATAATTCTGTCTCCCACAGAAATACCTACAAGTTTTTGTTCCGTCTTTTGATAAATCAAGGTGAACATGAACCAATTGATAACCCGGACTTATATTCTCGAAGAACAACCTAGTATTATCAATCACCTCACAATAATCTTAATCGGCGCGGCGAAAGAAGATATCGTGGAATCACAAACGATGAGACGAAGATGTTTGTGACTACTTTTATATCTTGCCTATCGGAGATAACAATCTCAAGACAATCGTTACGATTGTACTCAACACGATAGAATATGCAAGATCAGAGCACACAACTACGAGAAAGTAGTATCGGTCTGTCTTCACAATCCCAATGAAGTCTTTAATTCGTTAACCTGGTTTACAAGAAGAAACCCAAGGTTAAAGGAGAATCGACTCTAGCTAATACAACTAGTATCACAGAGGAGGTGTGAGGATTAGGTTTCCCAGTTGCTAGATTTCTCCCTTATATAGTTTTTCAAATCAGGGTTTGTAATCAATGTTAGCTTAGTAACAAAGCATTCAATATTCACCTTTAGATGAAAACCTGATTAGATTCAAGCTAATATCTTTCAACCGTTAGATCGAAAACTTAGCTTGTTACACACAAATGAAATGCACGTTTTTAGGTTTGTATAACCGTACCCAAACATGTACATTTGTTGGTTCAACAGTAGTTAACCAAATGGTTAGCCATATGAGCACTTTCATATCAACTATATTCTTCTTCACCATAACTAGTTCAAATGACTCAAATGAACTAGTGAGAGTGTTGTTCAATTGTATAAATCTTATATAACTATACAATACACAATCAAAGCAAAAACGATTTGATTCACTCGAATCGATTCATGAACTTTATAGCCACGGTTTGCAATTTGCATTTCTTATTTTATATAAATATAAGTTTACAAATAATCGTCTTTAGATATAACCAACTCAAGTTCGCAGACTTAGTTCGCGGACTTAAGTTTCCGTAAGGAGTTCACAAACTCCAGTAGATATTCTCGGGATGAGAACCTCTGCCATTTCGCGGACTGAGTTCACAGCTCTTGTTCCGGTTTTCCTGATCAACAAAGTACGCATACTTTGGTTCAATGAATAAGGACTTATACATATATGTGTTCTCACACAATGCTAATATCCAACATTGGTTATATAATCTAAACTCTCATTTCAATCATTGAAACATTCTTAGAGGATGTTATATAGTTGTTATTCACAAACTATTTTTCGTCAAAGCCATTTTTAAAGTGATTGAAACATAACATGACTTTCGTCACTAGGTAAAGGTGAACTTGGCCAAACCGAAAGCTTACCAACACATATTTCGAGAAATAGATAGCGAGATAAACTCAGCTCGAAATAGCAAATGTGTATAATCAAAGTCTATATAGGAAAACGACTTTTGTCTCAATATAGGAGATAGAATAGATAGACTTTTGAGTGATAGATAAGTTCAAGTATCCACATACCTTTTAGTCGATGAAGTTCCACCAGTTCCTTGGGTAGTTCTTCGTCTTGTATGATGATCATCATGGAGTTCTTGAGCTCAACTACACTTTCTATCCTAGTATGAGACTTAGCTATAGTAGACTAGAAATAAAGACTTATAGTTTTGATCACTAACACTGACAAACATGCTTGAGATACAATGCATGTGAGTTCGACCGAGCATTGCTCTAACAATATGAACTATTTAATTATTTGGAAAAGAGTTATCTACATAAAGAGCTCCATGTTTTCATATTAAGGAAGAGATTTTGATTAATGAAAATAGTGTTTTCCTCGAGAGTGGTATCTCAGAAACATGAGTTTTAGATTTTGATTTTATTCAACGCTTCCGTCCTGCATCAGTTGAAATGTATGAGTTTTGGATTTAATTCTTGTTTCGCTCTTCTGCCCTGCATCAATTGGTATCAGAGACAACGCTCCTGTATCATGTTTCGAAGAAGAAGTTATGGTGTTGTTCGAAGAGCTACTCTCAACGATGAGAAAGAAAAAGTGATAACAAATTATCTAGAACAGAAGGTTAAGGCGCTCACCCTCCAATTGGCTGAAATGAAACCTCAGCAAGAGCCCCATCATGGTTCTAGCCTACAACAAGTGGAGGAAGTGACCAATAATGACTTTAGCACCAAGGAGAAAGGATTTCAAGGAGTTGCACATAGTCTGCTAGATTCATCTGAATCCGGATTAAATCTTGAAATCCAAAGGTTTGATGATATTTTTTCTTTTTCGATAATTAAAAAATATCAAGTTATTGGGAATGGGATTCACCAACACTATATGATGTTTACCCCAATGATAATATTTTAGTATGTTCCACATTCATAGAACCTTATTTTCATGAAACAGTTTGTACGATTAGTCCAATTCAAATGCCATCGTGTCTGGCAATAACTTGGCACATAATAGATTTGTTGATGATTTATAAGAAGTCTTCTCGAAAAACCATAAGTGCAAGCAATTATACCAGCAAAATTCGAGGACGGAATTTTTCTGAGAAGGGAAGAATGGTGGAGTATTCTTGGAAACAAAATATGCTTGCATATTTTTATTGTTCTTTAGTTTATTTTAATTATCAATTAAAATATATTACAATTAATTAAGTTATTTTCTTTTATTAAGAATATTTAAGAAATATAATAATTATTTAGGGATTTTATATTAGTTTAGAAAATATCTCTTATATTAGGCAATAAATATTTTGTTAATTTGTATATGAAATATTTGATTATTTGGAAAAGAGTTATTTATATAAAGAGGTCCATGTTTTCATATTAAAGACGAGATTTCGGTTAATGAAAATAGTGTTTTCCTCGAAAATGGTATCTCGGAAACATAAGTTTTAGATTTTAATTTTATTCAACACTTCCGCCCTACATCAAATATCCTTAGTTGAATGCAAGGGTCAATCTTGGACTTGTTGATAAGGAATGGAGATGATCAGGTTATAGGAGATGGCTTAAGTAGGACAGTAGAAGCAGCTAATTGGTTAGGTAAAAAGGTTGCACTAGCTACCAGATTCTAATTAATGCATGCATTGCTCTGAGATTTTCCGTGTAATAGCTTTCCATCATGCTCCTACTAGGGTGCATCGTACTTTCTAAAGATTAAGTCCGCCAATGAAAGCAGAAACCTAACCATTTAGTCTCAGATGTTCGGCGTGCTCTGTGAGACTAATCAGGGATGCATCTTTTGGAGAAACTTATGATCTTGTATCCAACCTCAAAGCAGATAGAAACGATTTAACAATTTTACTTACTTATGGGCAATTAATGTTGCTGTGGCACGAGCTAGGTGATCATATTAAAGCGTGGATAATTGGAAAACGTGTACTTGACGCTTGTAGCTGCTTGGTACGTGCTAGAGAGTATAACTGGAGGAAAACTATACTTGAAATGAGATAGATCTTAGTTATAGAAGAACTATTTGGGAGAGCACAAAATTGGTCAATTAGCTCTGAAAAAACAATTCCTGGATGAAAAAGACTTGTGAAATTTGATACTGTCTAAATGGACGGGAATCGAAAAGATACTTTTCTATTAACCATTTTGGATATTTTTTCCAACATGATTTTTGAAAGTTTACCTATATGCCCCTAAACTAAACGTTAAAAGCTAAAAATCGTCGAAACCAAAATCATTGTTCTTCTCCATCATGGATGGAGAAAAAAACGAAATTTAATATCCGATCCGAAGTTAGCTACGGTTTTTGTTATTAGAGTCCATATTCTTCTCTATCATCATAATCTTCTCTAATATTTTGTTCAATCCTGTAAGATTAATTTCCATAGGTTGAGTCGATTTTGAATCAAAAATCAAATGCAATCTAATCCGATTTTGAGTAGGAAAGACGAATTTGGAGATGTCCGAAGTTGGCAGCTAGGGTTTTGATGTTGGCAGTGATGCAATATGGAGAAGGAGATTAAATGGGGTTTGTTCTTGAACCGGAAAACAAGGAAGAGGAAGAGGTTTGTGTGTTGCTGTCAAATTGGGAAAAAATTGGAACTAGGGTTTTTGCTGAATATTGGGTTTGTATTACAAAGAAGGAGATGATTTGAAATTGAAGATAGTGGTGTTGACGTGTTGTGCAGTAATAAAATATGACGTTCTATCAATATGTTCGATTTAGCTATTGTTGTTGATTTCAAAAGGAGGAGAAATGGTTGTCGTTGTCTTAATTTATCTGAGTATTGCATAATAATAAAAGGAGATGGGTTGATCGCAATGAATTATGGATCTTGTTTTAAAGCTAGATGAAATCAGGATCATCTTGGCTTAAACTGAATGATACCGGATTCATCCAAGAATAACACAAGATGCAACCAGATTCAATTTGAATTCGGAGACTAACACTCGATGCAACCCAGTTTCATTAGTTTTAAGTTAGATAAATCTGGATTCACCCAAGTGTAACAGACGATGTAACCCAGTTTCATTCAGCTTGAGGTTGGATAAATATAGATTCACCCAAGAGTAACATACGATGCAACCAGTTTCATTCAGTTTTGAAGTTGGACACATTTGGATTCACCCAAGAGTAAGACAAGATGCAACCAATTTCATTCAGTTTAATCTTGTACAAGTTCAAATTCATCCAAGAATAACACAATATGCAACCAGGTAAATCCAGTTTAAACTTAATTTGAACTTTTTTTAGGGTTCTTCTTATATTTTTTCTTGTCTTAGTGGAGTTTTTTGGTGATCATGGTGGTGAATTAACCATAAGAGATGGTTTTGCTTGTGTTCATAGTGTTACTGGTGAAGGATATCACAGGTCTTCGATGTTGGTAGTGATTCTAATCCAATCTCCGACAGTTGAATGGGTAAAAGAAACAGTTTTCATATTTAACCGTTTTCGTCCATTTGATCCAGATCAAAATCTTACTCGTCCATATTAACTTGGATTTGAATGTTTCTGGGCAAATGACCCATTTTCTCTTGGGAGATTACGATTCAGCTGATTAGGCCAAGTCTAATGGATGAACTTAAAGGAACTCACACGATGGTGCCACATCAGTGTAAAGAAATGACCAATTGCAGTGGTTTGGAAGGGAAAAAATTAGATATCATGTAGGATAAGCGCTATCGGATATCAGGTACCCGATAATATCCTGTAAGATATCAAAAATTAGATATCTTACGATAGGCTAAGCTTTTGGATATCGGATATTTATCAGATAGTATCCGGTTTCTGACAAAAAAAAAACTGTAAAACATATTCATACTTGAAATTTAAGTTCAACTTCTCAAACATATCATCCAAATTGTCTGCAAACACACGTTCAAACAAATAAACAGTCTTAAAAACATTACTCTTAAGTAGTTAAGTCTCTTACTCTCACACAGACATGTAAAGAAACACAAAAAAAGTGAAATAGAAATCTTCTAATATCCAGGCTGGTTCTTTTGTCTCTTTGGGAAGATCTTTGGATGATTATGCAACCTGGTATTATCTCTGACACTTCCTGCTTCAATTACCTTCTTACAATGTTTGGATGAACCTTCTACAACAAATACCTTCTCATGTTGTTTGTTAAACTTTAGTACAACATCCCATTCAAATTCATCCCACACCTTGGACGGTATTTAAAACATTTTTGTAATTGCCTATATTAAAGTTAAACATGGAATAAGTTAACAAAGAAATGAAAAACGCATTCATAACCCTAGTGCCATAGACAGTTCTCTTACAGCTATAATTATAATAAAGATTCTGAAAAAGCGGGGGTCTAACAACCTCACCCAATATTTACTTTAGGCAATCTGTATGGACAAACTCCAATATAATTCCAAGAGAATCAACTAGACAGTCAGACTCAATCAATGGAAATACATCCTAGAGGGGTATCTCTGTTTCACAATGTAATCAACAAATTAAACAGATAGAAATCCGCGAGCCTGATTATTATGTGAAACAACTTGAACGTTACCAAAGACCAATGTTCAAGTGTCGATCAATTTATATCAACAACCAAAGGTTGGATTATCTAATTGATTGAACTACGCACAACCTGTTATATTTCAATTATATATACAAATATAACGCGGAAAAGAAATAACACAAACACACCAGAAATTTTGTTAACATGGAAACTGCAAATGCAGAAAAACCCCGGGACCTATTCTAGATTTGAACACCACAATATGTCAAGCCTCAACAGACACTAGCCTAATCCAAATTAACTTCGTATTGGAATGTAGTTGATCCCTAACCAGTATCACACTGATGAAGGTACAGTCACGTTCCTTACGCCTCTGAATCCCAGCAGGACTCTGCGCACTTGATTCTCTTAGATGATCCCACCCACAACTAAGAGTTTCTACGACCCAAAGTCGACGACTTGATAAACCAATCTGCCTCACACTGAACAGTTTATTGGATAGATAGATTTTTCTCCCACAGAAATACCTACAAGTTTTCTTTCGTCTTTTGATAAATCAAGGTGAACATGAACCAATTGATATACCAGACTTATATTCCCGAAGAACATCCTAGTTACATCAATCACCTCACAATAATCTTAATCGTATGGTAGTGAAACAAGATATTGTGGAATCACAAACGATGAGACGAAGATTGTGACTACTTTTTATCTTGCCTATCAGAGATTAAATCTCCAGCAAATCTTAGAGAAGATAATACTCAATTCGATAGAATACAGATATATCAGAACAGACAACTACAACGAAAATAGTTGGATCTGTATTCACAATCCCAATGAAGTCTTCAAGTCGTTAACCTACAGGGTTTTGGTAAAAAACTTAAGGTTAAAGGAGAATCGGCTCTAGTCGCAACTAGTATCACACATGAGGTGTGAGGATTACGTTTCCCAGTTGATTGAGTTCTCCCTTATATAGTCTTCAAATCATAGTTTGAAATCAATGTTACCTTAGTGACAAAGCATTTAATATTTATATGAAAACCTGATTAGACTCAAGCTAATATCTTTCAACCTTTAGATCGAACTTAACTTGTTACACACAAATGAAAAGTGACTTCATTTAGATACGAGTAACCATACCTAAACATGTAAACCTTGTTAGCTCAACAATAGTTAACCGAAGTTAGCCATATAAACACTTTCATATCAACCTTTTTCATCTTAACCGTAACTAGTTCAAATGACCCAAATGAAACTAGTTCTAGAGTTGTTCAATTGTTTATATTATCATAGAAGTATACAAGACACAACTGAAGCAAAATCGATTTTGATTCACTCGAATCAATTCATGAACATTATAGCCATAGTTTGCAAAAGATTGCATTCGTTAATATATAAATGTATTAGTTCATGAACAAACCTATTTTAGAACATAACCTACTTAAATATGCAAACGGGTACGCATACCTAAGTGGTAGGACTTATTTTGGGTTCGCCGTTATGCGAACGGGTACGCATACTTCCAAACTCAGTTGAATTTTCAGACATGAACTTTACGCCAGTATGCATACGGGTTTGCATACTAAGGTCCCGGACTTTCATTAAACCAAGCAGTATGCATACGGGTATGCATACTATGGTTCCCGGGCTTGGAATCACTTGCAAAAGTTAGCATACAAGTACGCATACTGTGCTATATCCAATCATGTTTAATTGTTCTAAACTCCCATTTAAATCATTGAAACAATCTTAGAAGATGACAATAGCTGTCTCACACAAATCATTAGCTTCAAAGCAATTTTCAAGTGATTGAACGATCAATACAAAATATTCCAAGTCTACATCAAATGACCGTCTCATATAAATCATGTAAGATGTTATCAGGCGATTTTCACATGATTATCTTTTGAGCTTTCGTAAAGAATATAAGATGAACTTGGTTAAAGCGAAATCTTACCAACACATATTTCGAGAAATATGTAAGCGGGTTAAACTCATCTCGAAATATCAAATATGCATAATCGAAGTCTATATAGCTATACGAATTTTGTCTCAAATAGGAGATAGTGTAGATAGACTTTTGAGTGATAAATGAGATCAAGTTTCCACATAATTTTTTTTGATGAAGTTCCACAAGTAGTAGTTCTTCGTCTTCAATTGATGAACGCCGTGAAGTCTAATACTCAACTACACTTACTATCCTAATCCGAGACTTAGCTATAAGTAGACTAGAAATCAAGACTTATAGTTTTGGAAACTAAACTTGCCAACAAGCTTGAGATAGCAACGCTTGCGAGTTCGACCGAGCAGTGCTGTAACAATCTCCCCCTTTGTCAATTTTAGTGACATAACTATCAATACAAAATAAACTTTGTAGATTCTCATCCAAATGCTTGATTTCCTTGGTTCTTCAACATTACTCAAAATCTTCGTCACTTCCAGGTACTCCAGTGATTCTGAACGTGTTCAACTCAGCATCATAATTGTTGAAGATCCGTAGCTATAACAATATATAAAAAAAGATGTTTTCATATTGTTATACAGTGTCATAGTATTATTACACAGCATCAAAGTCCAATTGTATCACAACTTTGATAACAAAACTATAGTGATATGTATCACTCTTCCCTAGTCAATACTTCATCTCATATGAAACCCACTCCCCCTTACATAATGATCAGTAAACCATATGTATTTGTAGTGTGAGATACACATTAATTCTCCCCCTTTTTGTCAATATAGATTGGCAAATGTACGAAAACTAGTGGGATCATAATGAAGTTCTCATAGAGATTCTTCATGACTAAAAGAAAACATATCAACTTTGTTTCGATGATTTCATATAGTCGAAACTTAGTGTATTCATCAAGGAGTTTATAAAGACACAAGAAAAACTCCTACAATATTCCACAGCCGCACTCCCCATAAAGACTTGGCAATTAAGCACAAGTTCAAATAAGAACTCTCCCCTATAAAATGTCATTCCCGAAAGAACAACAATAGCGACCTTACTTTTGAAAGAAATTAAGGATTTCTTTGGAAATTAACAAATTACATGAAACATGAATTCGTATCCAGAAAAATCAATTAAATTAACCACAAGGGAACCCATGATCAATTTAATAGGAAATGCTCAACATAAGAGAACTTATGGAGCCGCACAATACTTTCACATAGAAAATGGATCAGGGAAATATCAATACTGCGGAATATTCAAAGAATCATTTTATTTTTTATCAATATTTACATAATGATATCATAATAGACTTAATATTTCTAATCAAAAGTTCATCCTATCTTCCATCAATATTTACATAATGCCACAATAGGCTTAACTATCGACATATATGGGACAATCATATTTTACGGATGCAAACACACATATCCCATAGTATTTTTTTGTAATATATGAAACCAATAAAACTGCAAAATCATGTTCCAAATAAAATTTAGAATTTAAATAAAATAAATCTAAATACACAGCAAGATGAAAATTGTCGGCAATAGCTATGTGGACTCACAATAATTGTTATTCCAAACCCTAGTTATCCTTCTTAAAACACAAAAATAAATTGTCATAAGAAGTTTCCTAAACAAAAATTAAGCAAGAAATTACAAATGTCATTTCACTTACTTTGAAGACTCTTCTCATATTCCATATAATCATCAATCTCATCTTCGATTAGATCAATCCTGGATTCAAGATTATCCATCTTGTCTTCAAGTCTTTTGATTGAGGATTCTAGTTCACTCTTCAATGCACGTACTTGATCCAAGACAAGATTCATGGTTAATGAGAGTTTATCAAAATGAAAAATAGTGGGGTTTCCATCATAGGATGAATGACGTTTATCTTGACACATCTCATTATCAGAAGAACCAAAACGAACTTTCTTAGAGAGAAAGAGAACATTCCATACATCGTCATCTTCTTTACTGGAAAGACTTGATGAGGACATGATAGAGAATGTAAATGAAATGCTTGCTTAAGGGAAAGAAATATTCTATTTAAAAGGAAGAAGAGATGGGAAAAATTCCCAAAAAGACCTTTGACATAAACCCTAACATAAAGAGTTTACATAGGAAGACCATCCAAGTGTTCAAAAACGGCTCATAGCTCAATAACCGAAATTAGAGAAATTTTAGGGAGACACGAACAAGTCAGTATAAATCTTTTCACATCCCTCTTGGATATTATAGTTCCTTCCTAAGGGAAAATAGACAAGAACAATCATAAAACTTACAATATGTTATTTCTCCCACCTAAAGAAGGATCGGGAGGTTTCACAAGAGAGGAAGATGATTTTGTTAAACCTTGTTTCAGATTCCTTTTTGTGGAGTGAGAATCCAAAAACGATATTTTCCTTCGCTTTATTTTTCTGAATAGATTGTTTATTGATTTTTGCATACTAAGAATGGTTCAGAAAATCTCTTTAGACAATGACATAGATTTCTTGAGAGATTTATTTTTTTTCTTCTGAAAATGTAATTTAGAAGAAGTTTTTTTAAGAACCTTTGTGCAATCTATTTCTGGGAAATCCTGATTTTTGTTCAAGGTATACTCACGATTTGCTGTGAATTTTACCATGTCTTTCTCATTATGAGAGAGATTATAACACGACAAAATCGCAGGAGTAATATGTTGATTTGGTTTGCTAGAACTTATCGAAAGAGCATCGATATTTCTTTTTAACATCACAAATGCGAGAAGTCGCGTTTTCTTGTCTTAAAGTTTTCAGTTAACATTCCAGATTTTCAATCCTTTTAATCTAGGCTTCCTTTTTCCAGTTGAAAATTTCTCTTAATCAAGTAGAGATGTTTGACTAAGAGATTGAATTTTTCTTCTGGAGAAGTTTGATTGTTTATCATGGAATAGTCAGAGTTGTTGGAAGAACAAGAGTGATTATCAGCAAAATAAGTGAGAGAACTTTCACAGGCTTTTTCCTCAGGACAGTAGTTAAGAGTTTCCATCCATTCTTTGGTTATCTCACTCACCTCCTTATCAGGAATACCCGAAATGTGATGATCACATTTGTAGCACATGAAAATAGTTCCATTATCATAGTTTTTGTGAACTTTTTTATCCATTTCATTGATTGAGGAAGATTTTTTACGAGACCTTCTTTTTCTTCTCCTAAGAGTTTTCTTTAACTTTTGTACACACACTGAAAGAGTATAATTAAAGCAATTCTCATCCTTTAGATCAATCAATTTTTGACACAGAGAACTTACATTAGAGAAAGCAATGGAATTGCAGCTCATTCGAAGTTTTTCTCTTTTACTAAGTTCGAGATAAAAAATATTTAGCTTTCCTACCAGTGAATTTCTGGATAAAGTATCAAGGTTGTTTCCTTCAATGATGACAGGTTTCTTAGAATCATATTTGGTTGGCAATGATATGAGAATTTTCATCACAATGTCCTTTTCAGGAATAGTCTTACCCAATGCAAAAGATGCATTAACAATGTCAGGAACTTTGTGATTAAACTCATCAAATGAATCTTCATCAGCCATATGAAGGCTTTCTGAATTAGAATTTAGGTTTTGAAGCCTAGTTTCCTTTTCAGAGGTATTCCCTTCGAATACAGTTTCTAAGATATCTCACATATCTTTAGACCGAGTGCACATAGTCATATGGTGCTGAAGATCTGGGGTAATGGAATGAACGGTAGCATTTAAACCGTCAAAATTTTTCATTGCAGCGAGAATCTCGTTAGGTTCATATCTACCAATATCCTTTGCAATAGAGACACCGTCTACTGTAACAATTGGAGGATCATAACCATTAACAACATAAACCTATGATTGAAATTCATGCACTTGAAGAAAGGCATGCATAGTAATTTTCCACCATAAGTAATTTAAGCCATCGAAGACTGGTGGTACGTTTACTGAGATAGAACTTCTATCCATAGAGTCAGATTGCTATAAACACGGACTTATAAGGTCTTAAACGTGTTTGCTAGCTCTGATACCAATTGAAAAAGCAGGGGTCTAACAATCTCACCCAATATTTCATTTAAGCAATCTTTATGGACAAACTCCAATATAATTCCAAGAGAATCAACTAGACAGTCATACTCAATTAATGGAAATATATCCAAGATGTGTATCTCTATTTCACAATGTAATAAGCAAATCAAATAGATAGAAATCTGTGACCCTGATTATTACGTGAAACAACTTGAATGGTACCAAAGACCAATGTTCAAGTTATATCAACAACCAAAGGTTGGATTATCTAATTGATTGAACTACGCACAACCTGTGATATTTCAATTATATAAACAAATATAACGCGGAAAATAAATAACACAAACACTAGAAATTTTGTTAACGAGGAAAATGAAAATGCAGAAAAACCCCGGGACCTAGTCCAGAATTGAACACCACACTGTATTAAGACGCTACAGACACTAGCCTACTCCAAGTTAACTTCAGACTGTAATGTAGTTGATCCCTAACCAGTCTCACACTGATCAAGGTACAGTCACGTTCCTTATGCCTCTGAATCCCAGCAGGACTCTGCACACTTGATTCTCTTAGCTGATCTCAGCAACAACTAAGAGTTGCTACGACCCAAAGTCGAAGACTTGATAAACCAATATGTCTCACACAGAAAAGTCTATCGAATAGATAAATCTATCTCCCATAAAAATACCTACAAGTTTTCTTCCGTCTTTTGATAAATCAAGGTGAACAGGAACCAATTGATACACCAGACTTATATTCCTGAAGAAAAACAAAGTTATATCAATCACATCACAATAATCTTAATTGTATGGTAGCGAAACAAGATATTGTGGAATCACAAACGATGTGACGAAGACTTTTGTGATTACTTTTTATCTTGCCTATCAAAAATTAAATCTCGATAAAATCTTAGAGAAGATAATACCAATACGATAGAATACAAAAAGATCATAACACACAACTACAGGGAAAATAGTTTGGACTGGATTCACAATCCCAATGAAGTCTTCAAGTCGTTAACCTACAAGGTTTTGGAAAAACCTAAAGGTTAAAGGAGAATCGTCTCTAGTCGCAACTACTATCACATATGAGGTGTGAGGATTAGGTTTCCCAGTTTATAGAGTTCTCCCTTATATAGTCTTCAAATCAGGGTTTGGAATCAATGTTACCTTGGTAACAAAGCATTTAATATTCACCGTTAGATGAAAACCTGATTAAACTCAAGTTAATATATTTCAACATTAGATCGAACCTAGCTTGTTACAAACAAATGAAAAGTGACTTCATTTAGAAACGAGTAATGGTACCTAAACGTGTACACCTTGTTGGCTCAACAATAGTTAACCGATGTTAGCCATATGAACAGTTTCATATCAACCTTGTTCATCTTAACTATAACTAGTTCAAATGACTCAAATGAAACTAGTTCTAGAGTTGTTCAATTGTTTATATTATCATCGAAGTATACAAGACACAACTGAAGAAAAATCGATTTTGATTCACTCGAATCAATTCATGAACATTATATCCACGGTTTGCAAAAGATTGTATTCCTTAATATATAAATGTATTAGTTCATGAACAAACCGATTTTAGAACATAACCTACTTAAGTATGCAAATGGGTATGCACATCTAAGTGGCCGAACTTAGTTTGGGTTTTCCATTATGCGAACGGGTACGCATACCTCCAAACTCAGTTGAATTTCCGTACATGAACTTTACGCCAGTACGCATACGGGTATGCATATTAAGTTCCGTACGCATACGGGTATGCATACTATGGTTCCCGGACTTGGAATAACTTGCAACAGTTAGCATACAAGTACGCATACTGTGTTATATCCAATCATGGTTAATTGTTCTAATCTCCCATTTCAATCATTGAAAAATTCTTAGAAGACGACAATAGATGTCTCACACAGATCATTAGCTTCAAAGCAATTTTCAAGTGATCGAATGATCAATACGAAACATTCCGAGTGTACATCAAATGACTGTCTCACACAAATCATGTAAGATGTTATTAGACAATTTTCACATGATCATCTTTTGAATTTCGTCAAGAATATAAGATGAACTTGGTTAAAGAGAAAGCTTACCAACACATATTTCGAGAAATATGTAAGCGAGTTAAACTCAGCTCGAAATATCAAATGTGTATAATCGAAGTCTATATAGCTAGACGACTTTTGTATCAAATAGGAGATAGAGTAGATAGACTTTTGAGTGATAGATGATTTCAAGTCTCCACATACCTTTTGTTGATGAAGTTACACAAGATACCCTTAGTAGTTCTTCGTCTTCAATCGATGAACGTCGTAAGTCTAATGCTCAACTACACTTACTATCATAATCTGAGACTTAGCTATAGGTAGACTAGAAATCAAGACTTATAGTTTTGGCAATTAAACTTGACAACAAGCTTGAGATAGTAACGCTTTCGAGTTCGACCGAGCAGTGTTATAACAGATTCGCTTAAAAACTGAAATTGAAATTCAAAGTAAAGACTTTTGAAGAAAGGAGTGATAGGCTTGAACTCTATATATCACCATCGCCTGAACTATAATTCACCACCATCCAACTTATAACAACAACATCAAACCATGGTAAAGTTTTATACCAAGTCTTTTGTAAAACTTAAAGTGTAAACACAAGCAGCTTAGAAGAAGTAAAATTTAAAATCTTCATTAAATGGGTTGTAAGCGAGTACAAGAAGTACCCAGAAAAGTATATAACTCACCTGAGCTATTACACAAATGCTTGCGTTACTAAATCAATGCATTTGCTACACCAAAATCTAATATAAAAACTGTACATGTATTTCAACTATCAAGACCTCCATATCAATCACAACCTGATGATACATACACTTGATGATCAACACCTCTATCTGAATTAAACTTTAAGTGACTCAATCAAGTTATATCAGCAAAATTAAAAAAAAAATGAAACAATGATGTACCCCAAAAACCAAAAACTAGATTCAAAATCAATTTTTCCATAATACCCATTCTATCGATTCATACAACAGTCAAAATACTTAAACCTAACCCTATATTTCAAAAATCTAGCAAATCAAACCTCATGACTCAAAATACTAAATAATGGTCTGAATTAGGGTTGAAAAAACACTTTTGAAATTTTCTTGACTTGTTGTCTTCAGGGCCTAACAAACCTTCGATTCTCTGCATAAACCACACCAATATAATCAAATAGAGATCTATACATGTTAAATTAAACAGAAGTGAAGATCTATGACACTGAAAAAAAATTTAATCAAGGTAGCAGTGGTGTTTAGTAACTTAAAATTCAGTAAGGAAAAACTTGATGAGTCGCTTCTTCTACATGATTACCTAAGGAAAAAAATACTTCCTAAGAAGACACAATTCGAACCCAATTTCATTCACACACATCTCAAATCTAATTCAAGTTAAACTCATCTCAAATCTTTTTCTAAGACACAAATTTCATCCACACATGTAAGTCATATCAAACCCTGATTTTTGATTGAAACATAGAAACCCTAATTTTATAACAATCGAACACAGAATTGAACAAATTATAATAGGAATTAACATCATAGAAGATTGAATTCATACCTGATTGAGTGATTGAATAACAATTTAACATCAGAGTCAGAGAGACAGAGAGTGGAGAGACCAAGAACTGAGAAGAGAAGAAAAAAGAAAAGAAATGAGTACGTCCCTGTTTCTCGACTCGTCGCCTCCAATAACGGTGTGAAAAAAATTACAAGCACGTCCCTATTTCTATCGGATATCGGATATTAACAAGCGGATGGAGCCTAATCCGATTCCGATATGTTAAGGAAGAAATATCCGAGATGTTAAATAAGAAATATCCGATAAAAAATCGGATATGATATCCAAAATTCAATAAAACGGATAAAATCCTACAGGACCCCGAATAATCGGAAACGGATGACAGCCCAACCACTAAGCACGATAATATCTCCCAACAACTAATAAAAAATAGCTTTTAAAACCAGACAAGTGGTTATATCTCGCTAAACCAAGATATATGGACCTATGACAGACAAACTATAATTTATTGAGTTTAAATTTTTTCTTTTAATAATAATAAATAAAAAAATGAATAACAATAAAAAGTTAGAATTCGCACAATGCTTTGGCCAGCAAGCTGGGCTCATATTCGTACAAAACTTTGTGTTTAATATTTTTTGTATATAAAAAAAATTAAGCAAGATATTTATTTATTAATCTATAATTGAAAGAGATATTGTCTCCTTTAAAGCGGAAATGATTTATACAGCGTGGGTTATCCCACCCCACTCTCTCACTTGATATAACCCGTGGGATATGTAGCACTTCAGCGTTTAAACTTTACAGTGATATTCTTGACAGAGATACACATGTTTGGCCTAAGTTATTCTTTCTCTCATTTCCTGCAGCCGAATAGAGAGGCCTAGGAACACAGACTAAAGACCGCGACTTTCTTTCACATCATTCCCATAAATTTATTTGTCCGTATAAATCTCCCTTATAAAGCATAGTTTGGACAACTTAGGCAAGTTAAAGAGTGGTCCGGATTCATTTTTGGGAAAGATAAATTCATGGTTGTGGTTTGTTTTAATTAAAATTAATCATTATGAGTGTTTAATTAATTAGTGTCTCATTAATCTCTCATAATGAGTAATTTATTAAATTTTCATCATTTAATGAATTAATCTAATAAATATGTATTTTTACATTAATAAATAATTTTAACAAAATTTATATCAATAGAAATTAGTTGTTAGTAGTGGAAGAAATAGTGTCTGGTAGAAGCGGTGATGGTGGAGGCGATAATATCAGTGGTGGTAGAAAAATAATGCCAAATGGTGGTTTTATGGTGGTGATGTTGGTGAATGGTCGTGAATATTATTAGTTATGTATATTTACAACACAGGAAACATTGTATCGTGAAAGATGGAGTTGGTCATCACGATTGATAAAAATAGATATTATATTTTGTGAAAATATGAAAATTTGGCTACAAAAATTTGTGATTATGGAGGATTATGAAAATTTGGCTATCACAGGTCGTCAGGGTTTCAATCTATTCAAAACATTTTGGTCTAGAAATGTGAGTTTTTCTCAAGAACCAATTTTTCGTTCATATTTTTTTAGACTTGGTAGAAATAGAATTTTGATTTCATCTTGATTCAAAAACGGGTTAAAATAAAATTGATTGCAATACAACAAAGTATATAACAATAAAAAATATAATTGAATAAATTAATTAACAACGTAAGTTTGTTCAATCAAAACTTTACTCGTGATGTGTGTGATCTAAAATTAGAGGTACGACAAACGGCCAATAGGAGGACGCGGCGGTTGTGGTGCAGAAATAAATGGTATTATATGATTTTGTAGTGGTGGCGGCGGTTGGTGAGTAGCAATAGGCTACGTTAATTTTGTGTCGTTACAAAATGAGTAACATTATAAATTAGAAGTTGTGGTTGATGGTCTTATTAATAAAATAATCTCAATTAAAATACGTGAAAGATCAAAAAAATAAAATAAACCAAAAAATGTCATGTTATATAATTACTACAAACAATCGGGCACCAGGTAAAATCAATACACAAAAAATTACTTATTATCGGGAGGTGTCGTTATGGTAAGGGATGTACCATAGGTATGCATACTTTTCTGCCTATTTCTTTGAATTGTATTATACAATGAAGCTTTGCTAAGTTAGGAAGATAAAGACCGGTCCTGATTTTTCCTTCCAATTGGTAAATTCACGGTTTCTGTCAATCCCATGAATACACGTTTATTTGAGAAAAATTGATTACATATTCTTCTTTCCCATCTCAAAAGTCAAAATCAAAATGGAAAATTTTGATCACTGAAAATAACAAACCTGTCTTCCCATAACTTGACCAATTGATTTGTCGCTCACATTCGGTAGGACGAGTGGGTTTGAAAACTCTAATTCATTACTTTAGAGCAAACAAAAATCAGAAATAAAGTTGGGAAGGGAGATAGATTGCGGAGAGGAAAAAACTCAAATCTAAGAGTATAGTTCCACTCAATATTGTTTCAATTTTCTCTCAATCTTCGTCCACCAAAATGTACATCTGTGACCTTAAACTACTCTGAGCTAACAACATATGAGAAAATCCTTTTATATATATATATAGTTTCATGTATGAGTTTTTGGAATTTCTATCATTTTCTTGGTTGTACTGTATATTTAGTTGAAGCACACATTTTCAAAGATAACCTTATTGATTACAATAACCTCATGGTTGAAATTTAGGGGTGCCTGTATTTTGTGATTAGTCAGGTTATGAAAATTTGGCTATCACATGTCGTCGGGGTTTCATTTATTCACAAATTTTTGTCTAGGTTTAGACATTAGAAGAAATAGAAGTTTGATTTCATCTTGATAGATAAACTTAGAGAGAAACTTATAAGGTTAATTAGATTACACATTATAATTTGACAATAGATTGGTATTTACAAAATAATATTACATGTATACAAAAGCCTCTGTTCTCCGGGCTTATGTTTCAAAGTAAAAAATAATTTGACTAGAAGTTATTTTCAATAAATAATCTAACATGATTATATGTAATTTATATAACACCCTTGCCATAATGGAAAAATAAAGAGTGGCCAAGATTTGCTTAGGGAAAAGCTAAATCAACAGTTGTGGTGGTTTACATCATAATTATATATCAAAAATTTCTCATAATAAATATTTTATTAATCCTACATTATAAATATCTTATGATTATCTTCATAAATAAACTTTCATTAATCTTACATTGTAAATATCTTTTTACATCATAAATATCTTTATAAATTAACTTTCACTTAATATTTTATTAATTTTTCATTATAAATGTCTTATAATTTTTAAACAGATTTTCCTTTAGTGGGAAAGAGAACGATGGAGAGTGGAACATATTAGAAGAAATTGGATGGGAGCCTTGCAACAAGATGGACTCCAACCTATTTTTGAATGACAACCCTAAGTTCCTAACCTAGGGAAAAGAAAATCTCCCACTTTAACATTCGCAACATTAAATATTCATCATTAAATAAATATAGTTTCATTATTAAATTTTTTGTTAATTTTTTAAGTGTTTTATGATTATCTTAATAGATACTTTTATTAAATAAATAATGAATTCGTTAATAATCATATCAGTCGTGTGGTATTTGCGGGTGGTGGTGCATGAAAGCTGGTGACGATGGTGATGAAGTAGTGGTGGTGGAAGTGCAGGTGCTCAGTGTGGTAATCAGGTAGTGGACAATTCTTATTCTATGTCGTTAGGACACAAGTTAACTATTATGGAAGTTGTGGTTGATTTTTTTAATGTGAAAATGGAAGTTGTGGTTGATTTTTTTAATGTGAAAATAAGCTGGTTAAAATACAAAAGAAACAATTGTACAAGCTGACCCCAATTTTCCCTAAAAACAACCTTAGAAGAATTTGAGGATAATAGGGTAATAATCTACTATTTGGATAGTAAAGGTTTTCAGTTGGTCCCACTACATGTTTCACTCGGTGGTTTCTTCGAGACAGCTATTACGACCAACCTAGCAATTCTCAAAAAACAAACATCAAAAATTTTGTCACTATATATATCCAACAAAAAGATTATAACGGTTAAAACTGACATATTCTTCTTTTACTTATTATGAAGACCATGCCGTTACGGCACGGGTGAAGTTCTAGTAGGCTTTATAAATTTTATATCATTGGAAGCAATAAATCCTTGCATTACAAACAGCACTGTTCACTGATTTTAGTGTTACGGTACAAACAGTTCCTTTTTTTAGAGCATTAATTGATTTAGGTCTTCCTGCCTTGGGCCCTTGGCAATCCAATATAGTACACGTCCTCTGCAACAATTTTAAAATGACAACGTCTGTCAAACTTCTAGAACAGGCAGGCAGTACATTCATAAAATAGCTAGATTTCTCCGAATCCAAATATATGGACTGATCTTCAATTCTCACATACATATAAATATATACAGAACCGTTCTATACGCAACGTAACTTTACACCACATATGATGTTTTTGTCAGTGTCGGCGCAAATATGACAACATATACGTCCCAATCATCGTTAAATAGACTATATGTCTTTCTATCTATCGATCGAAATTTTAAATATTGCTAAAACAGTAAAACCGTAACTCAAATAATCTCTAGATGAAACGATAAAAAAAGAAAATGTTGTATTTTGTCGGTCCATGACCGAACATGAGAATTCGTATCAAGTGTTCAAGTATACCAAGCTAGTTAACTAGTTTAGTTTGAAGTACTATATACACACGTAATACTATATAGATGGACCACTAGCTTAGAATTAAGAAGAGAGAAATGAAAGTGGGGGATTTTATTACTTCTCAGTTTTGTTTCTAACACAAGTACATCAAAATGAAGAAAGCCAGTGGCTATTTATAGCCAGTACTAGAGACGGTAACTGATGGAAGCAAACACGTGTTTACAATTTGGGATTTTCTTAACTATCAAACTGATAATGCTTATCTAGTGTTGAGGCGGTTAATCCTTACCCGAGAAGTAATTTCAGTGTTTACTGGATTGTTCCGGAGAACGGTGGGCCACCATACAAACATGTTCACACAATACTCCCCCTTGGACCACCATTTCTGATAAAATGTTTTCTTGTCAAGGTTTGATGGTAAAGATTGATAGGCCAAAACCCGAGCAAAAATTTGTTATCTCGTCAAAACCTTGCCAGAAAAATTCAACTGGGACAAAAACTAATCGAAGGAAAAAGAATACAACATCGATAGCTTCAAAGTGATGATGGTAGTCACACGTTTTCTCCCGTCGCTGAAACTGTGTCAGGAAAACCATTTAGGAAAAACCTGAACTTGGAGTGAGATTGGTCATTGCCATGACTTTCGTCAAAATTGCATCAGGAAAAATCACTTGGGACAAAAACCTGAGTGCCAGGAAATACTTCTTCCGACAAATTGCGTTAGGAATACCACTTGGGACAAAACCTACACGCCTGCGTCAGGAAAACCACTTGGGACAAAACCTGAACGCCTAAAATTCAAAATAATGTCGACGTCGATGCAAATGTTGCCTCATTAAAAACCTCGTCTGGAAAACCACATGGGACAAAACCAGACCAAAGGAAAACTGTACAACAGACGTCGCCTAATAATGGTACCGGACACGCATATAATCTCTAGATGAAATGATAAAAAAAACAAAAAACATTTTACGCGGCATAAAGAAGGGGTATACACAACTTATAAAATATGAAATAAAGATAAGTATATATATATAGCTAGGCATCTTGGCGCCTTGATGCGAAACTTCTTTTTTCAATTATTTTCGATCATAAATCACAACCAATATTTGAACCTCTTCCACGTGAGTAGTTTTCCGATTAAACTGAACCGCAACTTGGGATGATGAATTCAGCCAAGAAAAAACATCGGTCCGTGGAATTTTATTATACGAATTGGCTGCATGAATCATGATAGACATACCGTATGTGGCCTTGCATTATTAGATGATTAACTGACCTGACTTGTAATGAATATGGACTTAAGAGTACCTCCTTTATTTTGAAACATATACACACCAGAAAACAGGTGGCTTCTGGGGACGGCCATTTTTTCAAAACTGTCCCTAAAGATGGTTATTTGCGACATTCATGGTCTGACCGTCCCTATAGGTCACGGGATAATTAATTTAAGACTATTTTTAGGTCGACCCTAAAAGAAAGTATGACAAAAAAGTATTAGTGACGGTAGAATAGGGGACGGACAAAAAACCGTCACAAATGCTTCTTGGGACGGTTTTAGGGCTTTTTGGGACGCTTTTTGGCCGTCCCAAGAGGCCTTCTATTTTGTAGTGACAATAGAGGGGCTTCACCTATGATTTTAATGTCTATTTAGTTCATTAGGGTGTAGTTGTAGAAACTCCCACAACTACACCCTTTATAATGATAATAACACAAAGCTTAATTCATATCGATCAACATAAACATTAATGATATTAGTCACCACTTTGATACTTATATGATCTTTCTAAATTCTTCATAATGAATGTATGTTGCTCTTACAGTGGATTCAAGCTAAGTTTTACACTCAATAATGGAGAAATACAAAGATGCCAACTAAGTTCTAAGATGGAATCTGTTTCTACTTTTACTGAAAACTTCCTTAGCTTACCTTTCTCAAATGATCCCTCACTCTCTTTCTAATTTCTCAGTCCTTATGTAGGCAAATTTATCAAAGCACAAACATTGGATCTAGTTCAATTAAATAATCAATTGGCCATGCAAAGTTCTGCCATTAATGTTGATTTCTAAAGTATGATCTTCCCATGGAAATAAGTTGATACTATGGTACCCACATTACATTGCTTGTACCAATACTGGTAATAAGATTCATTCCCAACTCTTTGGTGAGATCTTTAATTATATCTTACCTTCATCCCATGTTCAATTGATACTTGTACTTTGGTGTAATTACTGATAGGGGAGAAAAATACATATTTGTCTCATGATACATATGTCCATTTTCACATGCTTTATATGAGTATGTACGCCCGACTTTCATTACTTCGGGGTTCTTTCCATTTTCAATTTTGCTATATTTAGTTTAATTTGAGAAACTTTTTTATCTCAACAGGCCTACAGAATCTCACTGCACATGTCAACCGCTTACTTTAGGTAGAATTAATTACTAAAGATAGTTCTCTTGTTGTTATACTTTAACATATACTGGTTCTTTAGTATCATGGATGAAGTATATGAATGGAAATTTTCTGACTCATATTAATTAGAATACATGTGATTTTATTTGCAACGTATCTTTGAAACTACCGACTCTTTAATAGTCGAGTAAATGGATTACATCCCACGGAATATTCAAATTTGGGGAGAAAATATCATGTACGCAATAATTTTGCTCAATTATTTCTAAACCTCAAATGAATACACTGGAATCGAGTTGGTACAACCAATTGAACAACATACAACATTCAACTGTAGCCAATATCATATTTAAGAAAACTAAATAACATTACCTAAAATTCTTAATGAACGAGATCAACAGTCATAATTGAAATTGACCGTTTATATAATATGGACTTATCTTTAGACAAAATAATATTTTAAACCAAATAAATAAGCCCGATAAATATTCTATTGGTTACATACCTCAAGTATTGGTTCCCACCGTACACATACATGACCGGACCGGTCTTGATCGCGCACAACCATGAACCCAAAACCGGGTTGGAACAGGAGAATACGCTCTGAAACTTGGAACCGGCTCAGCTGGAACAAAATGAACCGAACCGGGTTTCCTTATTCTCCTCACAGCAAGATTATCAACACATGCAAAAAAAAAAAAATCAGATTCGAATCAAATTTCATGCCCAATTGTTTTTTTTTTGTTTTTAAAGTATCACGCCCAATTGTGATTAGATTTTTTTAAGCATCACGCCCAATTGTGATTAGATTCGTAAATCAAGTTTTACTCTCAAACAACATATGCGGAAATAAAAAAAAAGGGAGAAAAGAAAACAAAAAATATTAGATCCAACTTATCTTATTTGATTCCAGCAATTGCAACGTTAACTTGATGTTAATCCGTGTTGAGGAAAAAAAATCAATCAATCCAATCTAGTGCTACAGTATAGTTTCGTGCATGATAACGTGTTGCAGTAGAATAATGGGTAAAGCGAAGAGAAAGAGAAAGGGAAGGATTCTATTGGTAAGAGAGTTATATAGTTACATGGGTACAATATAATTTATATACATGGAAAAGGGAAAACCGAAAAGACTTCCATTTTGGACCGCACATCCATGGGCATGGTCCCTTTAACAGATAGTTGTATAAGTTTTAGTTTTACATACGCATAGTTGTAGGGTCGTGAAGTTCATAATAATCATATAATAATATGCAAGTAAAGTTTATTGGAGGATACTTAGAATAGTTAATCCTAAGTCTGTCACCGATCACCTTGTAACATTCAGACTACCTTGTAGAGGTCTTTGTTTCTCTCCTTGACCTTAGCCATAATGAGTTGTAATTTATTGGATACAATATTGTTGGTTATTATTTCCTTTTATATGTAGAGACATGACCAAGTTCTTAGGGTTTTAGCATTTGATCTTTTTATCTCTGAAAATGAGAGGGTACCACAAATGTTTTTCGTTTGTGAACATGTATATATAAATCCCTTGTACAATCAATATATATAGATCTTTGAGAATAAGACCCTTATATCGGATTGTAAAACAAGGTCAACCTAGTATGTACTAAAACTGTACTTGAACAGAATTCCAACAATCTATATTTCAAGAAAACAATTCACACGAAAAGATCTTGTATCTAGGTTCATTACAGTTGAGCGGAAAACTATCTAGGTGAATCCAATTATTAAGATAAACAATATAATACGAATAATAAATAACACAAGACACCAGAAATTTCGTTACGAGGAAACTAAAATATTGTAGAAAAGCTTCGGGATCTCATCTATCTTGAACATCGGATTGTATTAAACCACAACAAATACTAACCTACTATCATACTTAGGAATGTAATGTGGTTGAGATGAAACTGACCCTCCAAGCAATTCACATTCATTCATGCTCTTTATATCTCTTCGATCTTGTAAGATCCAATGCATTTTATTCTCCTAGATGACGTCCTTTATAGGCCTAGGAGTTGCATCAGCAGAAGTGAATACTTTTAATTAATTTTTCTCTAATATATGACATATTTATTTTCTTCAGAAGATATTCAATCAAGGTAATGGAAATCTGTTTTATTATGAGGGATCTTCAAGGGTAAAAAAGATGTCAACAAAACTTCAATAATTAGGATGCTTATTGTCTTCAAAAATTTATAGATATTCCCTATAGTTTCTACCTCACAAGATCAATCTAAGAACATATATGAAACTTGTGGAATTATAAAGTCTTAGACAAAGAGAACTATGCAATTGATATGCGGGGGTACCGAGTGCACCACAATGTTTTCGATATCAACCAATGCAGATACACCTTGTATAACCTTACCGAAATAATAATAATCAAAATACCATTTCAAAAAAGGTGTACTTGGTAAATATTATTCATCTTGGCGGAATATAAATTCAGTCCATTATTCGGTCAACAATTCGTGATTCCAAAATAATACAGATGGCATAAGTATGTGTATAATTCACCTTAGAGATATGAATTCAGTACACAAAATTCAGCATATATTAACTCGTTAAAGAATTTTTTTCTAACATAATCTCTCTTTAGATACTATGATCTAATGATTTAAATTAACCATACATACAATATATGTAATACAGTTAGCAAATTAATAACATGGATGTTGGTGATATTGGACTTAGATTCACTAGTGGAAAATAGAATATTCGCGACCACTAGGACAGGTCATAGATACGAGTTATATGGCGTGGTTTAACAGTTACAGATAGGGTCGCTGCTTGAGCGTCTTTTTCATCTATAACGTGGTTGTGCGGGTCGTGGAACAACTTATATCAACGACCGACTTTCATGGTCAAGGGGTGAAGACTGACCTCGACCAGTTGTTGATTTACATTTTTATATTAAAAAATGGATTCATATTTGCTGACTGGATCTGACTAAACCTCAAATGAAAGCCAAATCAAACTCAAACGAGAACCAACTGAAATTCAAATGAAAAGAAAATGAAATTCAAAATGAGAACCAAATCAAATCAAAACTTGTCTCCTACGTTCAAATCAAATCTTTTCCATTTAACATCTACTGATCCATTAAGGTTCAAATTACACAGAAATAAAATTATTTAAATCTTGAGTTCAGACCAATCTAAGTCTTAGCAGAAAAAAAACTAAGTTTAAGATTAAACAACATAATGATAACTAATAAAACGATTGATTAAACAACAAAACAGTAAACTCCCCGATGATGATGAACTTAGACCATATTTCAGAATGGTATACCTACAACAAAAATAAGTTTTTAGCACCACAATAATTGAACAACCACAATAAAACCAACAAACAAGTAAGCTTTAGACTATATTAGATGAGCAGGTTTTTAAGTAATGCTTAACACATATTGTTAAAGCACTGCTCGGTCGAACTAGCAAGCGTTTCTATCTCAAGCTTGTTTGTCTAATTTAGTTGTCAAAACTATAAGTCTTGATTTCTAATCTACTTATAGATATGTCTCGGATTAGGATAGAATGTGTAGTTGAGCTTTAGACTTCACGGCGTTCATCGATTGAAGACGAAGAACTACTAAGAGGAGCTTGTGGAACTTCATCAACAAAAGGTATGTGGAGACTTGAACTCATATATCACTCAGAAGTCTATTTTATTTTATCTCCTATTGGGACAAAGTCGTATAACTATATAAACTTTACATTATTCACATTTGCTAATTCGAGCTGTGTTTATCTCGCTTATATCTTTCTCGAAATATGTGTTAGAAATATTTTTGCTTTAACCACGTTCATCATTATTCTTTACGAAATCAAAAGATGATCATGTGCAAATCACCTGGTAACCTCTTACATGATTTGTGTGAGACAGTCATTTGATGTAGGCTCAAAATGTTTCGTATTGATTATTCGATCACTTGAAAATTGCTTATAAGCTAATAGTTTGTGTGAGACAGCTATTGTCATCTTCTAAGAATGCCTCAATGATCGAAATCGGAGTTAATTAAGAGCTAAAACCCATGTTTGGATACATTACGGTTTGTGTACTTAGTGTACGAACTGTTTTAACGGAATTCAGGACAGGAAGTTTGCATACCCGTTCGCAAACTTATTCAACTGTTTAAGTCAGGGTACTTAAGTTTGCATACCCGTTCACAAACTGATTTAACTTTTGAAGTTCGGGAAGAAATTTTGCATACCCGTTCACAAACAGTTCCAACTGAGTTCGGTCTGGAGCTAAAGTTTGCTTACCGGTTTGCAAACTGTCAGCTTGTGACCAATGTTCGGAACTTAAGTTTGCGTACCCGTTTGCAAACTTAAGTGGTTCAATTTCTTAAATCGGTCAAGTATGATTTCATACTCATGAAAAAATACATTTATAAACTAAGGAATGCAATCTTTGCAAACCGTGGCTGAAATGTTCATGAACTGATTCTTTTGAATCAACCCGATTTTGATTCAATTGTGTTTTGTATACTTCTATGAGAATATATAAACAATTGAACAACTCTATGAGTAAAACAATTAGATTCATTTGATTATCAATTGATCTAGAAATATTAAGATGAACAAGGTTAAGATAAAAGTGTTCATATGGCTAACTCCGGTTAACTGTTATTGATCCAACTTAATATACACGTTTAGGTAAGGTTACCCATATCTAAATGAAAGTATATTTAATTTTTGTGTAACAAGCTAAAGACCATCTAACAGCGAAAATATATTAGCTTGAATCTTGAATCAGGTTTCATCTAACGGTGAAGATCGATTTCTTTGTTCCAAAGTTATCAAACCCTGATTTGAAGACTATATAAGGGAGAACTCTAGCAACCGGTAAACTTAATACCCACACCTCATGTGTGATACTAGTTGTGACTAGAGTCGATTCTCCTTTAACTTAGTTTTTTCCTAAAACCATTTTAGGTTAATGACTTAAAGACTTCATTGGGATTCCGAAGCCAGACCCAACTATTTTCTCTGTAGGTGTGTGTTCTAATCTTACTTTGTTTTATAGTTTTGAGTACTATCTTCTCTAAGATTTGCTCGAGATTTATCCCTGGTAGGTAAGATATAAAAAATAATCATAAAGCTCTTCATCTCATTCTTTGTGATTCCACAATAACTTGTTCTACTACCACATAGTTAAGTTATTATGAGGTGATTGATATTTCTAGGTTGTTCTTCGGGAACATAAGACCGTATTATCAATTGGTTCATGTTCACCTTGATTTATCAAAACACGGAACAAAACGTCGTAGGTATTTCTGTGGGAGACAGATTTATCTATTCAAATAGACTTTTCTGTGGGAGAAAGATTTTTTTATCAAGTCTTCGACTTTGGGTCGTAGCAACTCTTAGTTGTGGGTGAGATCAGCTAAGGGAATCAAGTGAATAGAGTCCTTCTAGGATTCAGAGTCATAAGGAATGCGACTGTACCTTAATCAGTTTCATATTGGTTAGGGCTCAACTACATTCCAGTTCAAAGTTAACTTGTAGTAGGCCATTATTTGTAGCGGCTTAATACAGTGTGGTGTTCAAATCTGGACTAGGTCCCGGGGTTTTTCTACATTTGCGGTTTCCTCGTTAACAAAACTTCTGGTGTTTGTGTTATTTATTTTCCGAAATATATTTTCTATATAATTGAAATATCACAGGTTGTGCGTAATTCAATCAACTGGTAAATCCGACCTTTCGTTGTTGATTGGAATTGAATGACGCTTGGATATTAGTCTTTCGTACCATCCAAGTAATTTATCATATTGATACGGATCACGGATTTCTATTTGTTCGATTGTAGATTGAATTGAGAAATTGAGATATAACTCTTGGATACTTTTCCGTGATTGAGTCTGACTTTCTAGTTGATTCTCTTGGAATTGTCCTCACAAATAGCTAAATGAAATAAGTGGTGTGGTTGTTAGACCCCCGCTTTTTAAATTGGTATCAGAGCGGGAAAACACGATAAACCTAACAAGTTTGTGTTTGTTTGATCCTAAAGACTGTCCCTATGGGAAATCACTTCGGGAAACTTGTTCAGTGCATCTGTGATGCATACTATAAATCCTCAAAGATTGTTCAGAGTTTATTCTTCTAAAGACTGTTGGTCTCTCAAGATAATCTAACATCATCTAATACGTTAGAAATCCTAGATGATAGAAAACAATCTAAATGAAAAATTAAAGATTCCTTAAAAAAAGTTCGTTGCAGGAAACGTGTGAATAAAAGCTCAAGGATATGGAACCTCACTAGATTTCTTATTAATGATTTCGAGGAATACTATCATGATGGATCAATTGACAAATATCTTTTAATGTCTTTTAAAAACGTTTTTAAATCTCTGGAACGACTTGTCTTGATTAACGAAAAGGTTTGTACTGGTAAAATTTTTGATTCTATCATTCGTGATACACATTAGAGTTTTGACAACAACTTGGTCAAAATCGATTAAAATATTTTTATTGGTGGTGTTGCGAGTTCCGATTGTTGGAAAAATCCTTCCTTTAATCATAAGAAAAAGGATTCAAAAATTTCAAACAACCCTGGGTATCATCAATACTATGATTATACTTCTGGTACATTTCACAAATATCGACCGGAGAATGTGCATGAGCGTTCCTATGCTCATCTTGCCTCTTGGTAACAAGATTGGATTCACCCCGTTTGTATATAACTTGAAGTGGGGCAATTAACAGTCTGATTAGTTTTGTGTCTTTGTATTATGGGTTAGTTTTTTTTGAAATATAAATTTTTCCTTGAAGAAAAACTTGTTTGACAGAATTTTTTTATCCACCTAAGGTTAAATAATGTAGTTTTATACTACTTTATTCATCACACTATTATCGAACCTCATGGTTTAAGTTTTGGAATTGGAGTCTTATTCCCCTTTATGGTTATCGAACCAGTACGGCTTCATTCCCACTACCGGGTTCATTTAAGGATTCTCGTACGCATACCCTTCATCTTCATCTCTTTGTACGGGTTCGTGATCCAGGGCGTTTTTAGGGTTCACGAGCTTACTCCATTAAATGTTTTTGGAGGTCAATAAGGGACAAAGGCTTGTCATCATTCTCAGGGAGAATATCAAGTAAGATTTTCTCTTTCTTATTACTCTCAATTTTAGGGTTCATGGGGAAAATCAATAATGATGATAAGGATTCTAAGAACATATAAAAAAATCATGGTTATTCCTCTCTTATAAGTATGAACATACCAAGTGACCAATATTTTATTAGAATTAGATTCATCAATGATTCTAGTAGTAAGATCTTTGAAAAGATTTCTTCTAGTGATTTCATTCAAGAGAAGAAATTGGAAAGTGGTCATAAGGAAGATTTGATTTGTTTTGAGAAATTTAATCTTGGTAACATCTTTAATGGTTTTGGTGAAGGTTTTGAAACTCTCACAAGAATCTTTTATGCTAACATCCATGATGTTAATCTTGATGACTTAGAGTTCAAGACTATGATAATAGGAAAAGGAATCTTGTTGATAGAGAGTTGATTTCAAGGATTACTAAAATTCCGTTGGGTAATTTTTGCCTTCCTAGACCAAGAAGAGAAAGACCATCTTATGAAATCATCTCTAATGGTCTTTTTGGAAAGAATGTTGATTGGTTTGAAGGGAAACTTCCTACAAATGATCTTAGTCTTGCTTTGGTGATTTTCGGAAAACTTGGCATTTCTAATCTTTGTCCCTCCATAATTGAGAACTCTCGTGGAGGCGTGACTTTTCGGAGTTAGTCTATTTCCTTGAATTGGGTGCTCAAGGTCTTGACATTTGTGGATTTATCATTCGTCAAATTATCTCGTTGACGTCATCCCACAAGAAGTTAGGCTTTCCATGCTTAATTGAGCAAATGTGTTGTGCATATTCCATTGCTCCCATTGGATATTCTATTGGAACTCCAAAAAAATTTCGTTCAATTACTTTCAAACGTATGAAGATGAATGCTTGCAAGAGACAAAGATGTGATTCCCTTGACGGTTCTTGTGATCCTACCTCCTTGAGTCTTCTTCATCAAATTCGCAAGGGTTGCATAGGATCTATTCCAAGGTAAAATCTTGTGATTGCTACAAAATTTCCCGAAATCAATGAAGAAATGGAGAAAGTTCAAGACTCTTCGATGGATTCCGATGAAGAAAATGATGATTAGCTTCTCTATCTCCTATAATTTTTATGATGTCTAGGAAACTTCTTATGAGAATTTATTCTTGTGTTTTAAGAAGGATAACTAGGACTTGGAATAACATATATTGTGATTACACAAAGCTATTGCCAACGATTTATCATCTTGCAATGTTTTTAGATTTATTTATTTAAATGCTAAGTTATATGGAAGATGATTTTGTAGTATTAATCTTTATTGGTTTTATATATTGCAAATATTTTTATGGTATATGTGTGTTTACGTCCGTGAACTATATATTCGATTTATGAGGATTTCAGAAACCTAAACCACCACTAGATTTATTTTTACATAGGAAACTCCAATCTTTAACATAAGTACCTTTAGAACCTTCTCTACGTTTCCACCAAAAATCCCGTTGTAAAGCATTTAACCTATGTAGTGTTTTATTTGGTAAGGCAAAGAACATCATTTAGTACATTGACATGACACTAGTGACAGAAATAATTAAGACAGCTCTACCAGCCTGAGAGAGTAATTGGGCTTTCCAACCCTTAATTCGTTGATACACTCTATCTAACATAAGCTGATCATTAAAATTCTTATCTCTAAGGAAAAATAAAGGCGTTCCCAGATATTTATCCGTTTTTTTAATCGTCCTATCTTAAGAATTCGAGCTAATATTTTACAATGTTTATTATGAACTCCTTTACTAAAGTAAATGCCTGACTTCTGATAGTTAATTATCTACCAAATGAAGAACAAAATATATTAACAAGATCTAGTAAATTCCTATCTTGAGGGATAGTAGCAGTTGTAAATAAAAAAACAAAAAAACAAGTGAAAAACAGAGGGACTTTTAGTAGTAACCTTAACACCAGTAACTAACTTCTCATTTTCAGCATGTAAAAGCGTCTTAGACAAAGATTCCATATAAATTATAAAAATTGCAGGTGATAAAGGATCACCCTGACGTAGTCTTCTAGTAGGAGTAAACATGTCGCCAGGAGAACCATTTACTAAGACAGAACTGTAGAAGCTTTGGTTTTTCAGGAATGGTTTCAAAAACCCATCCATGACTGCTAATAGGGGTACCAAATTGCTTGAGGGTGTACCAATATGTTTTTCAGGTAACATCGATAACTTATCTTCTACATCATCATCTTTACTAGTAGTTAATAATACTGATGTTTAGTTAGGATCTGCTATTTTTACCAGTCAAATCACTTCTTATTTTCTAATCTGTATCGAGACAATGGTTATAAATCATCTCTGATTAACATTTTATCCAAAATCATTATACTCATAATCCCCCAATAGTATCTGGAATGTAAACCAATCATCGTCTTCATCATCATCAGATGGGAGAAACGCACAACATGATGCCCCTTTTGAAACCTAGGGCTTTATGAATGACCAATTTTATCCAAAATAATTGTGCAATCTTGTAACGGTCTTTCCTTTGATGTAGTTCAGCTTCGTGACGTTGGATTTCGAACTATTTATAATCATTCAACAAAAAATTACAGAATCATACCTCCTCCTCCATTTTGGGGCATTCAATGTTTTGAGGATTCGGTACCCGTTTCGTTTTCTTGTGTTAGTTTAGATTCTGATGCACTTAGTCACTTGACTATAACATTGTCTTCATTTGGAGAATTGGAAGAGTGATGAATTTTTAACTATTATATTGAGATTTATTCCCCAAGAAACAAGTTCTTGGAGACTGAGTAGAGATATCTATTCTATGTCGAGTATTGTATTCCATTTTTCTGGCGTTTATTGAAAAAATTGCTTGAGTTGGATTTGCAGGGAAATTAGGTGTTTATTTTACTTCGATATTGATAGCAAAGAACTAAAAAGTCAATCATTTGTTTGATAATGATACTGAATGTATGTATTAATTAGAATGTTATGTATTTTGGAGAGTGAATGGGTCATTTGTGTTTTATTCCAAGGGATAAGAATTCACCAAATCTCTTTAATATCTTTGAGATGGAGGTTGATTACAAAGGTTGGAAATCAAAATATTGGGTAAATCTGGATGGATTTGCAAATGAGTGTTCGATGTATGCTATTTCAGATACTAGTAATTTTTATGCTTTATCTTTTGTGTTCAAGAAGTTGATGGCGATGAAAAGGAGTCGAGGGTGTTCATACATATACCAAACAACATTATATCATATTGAATCTCTTTCTAAGGTTTGAGTATCCTAGTTGATCGACAAAAGATGTTTCAAGTCTTGCTAGTTGAAGCGCACATCAAGGCATGTTCTTTTGTTTACATCCTGTCTTGTGGAGGGTTAGATATAAATCTTCTTTTTGGACCATGCGCGACCAGGTATTTCTCTTTATTTCTCTTAGATCTTTTTGATTTAATAAGAGGAACATGAAAATGGTTTATGTTATAAACTTAACATGTTACTACTACCTGTAGGGTTGCATCTATTGTGAATTTGTGTTTTTATGAAGCTGAGATAGTTGTGCAATTTAGTCTTTGTGAAAATAGGTTCCACGAACTTATAACTCTTATTTTTGTCTTCACTGTGTATTAGTATCTGTTTCATTTACTGTATAAGATTTATTTTATATAGATACTTAAATAGGATCGTTGAACTTCATGATAATCACACAATTAATATGCAAGAATAGTTTATGAGAAATACCTTATAGCGTTAATCCGTAGTCTGTGATCGATCAATTTGTGGTAACTATAATACCTTGTGGACGTCATGGTTTCTCTCTCTTCACCTTAGCCGTACTGAGTTATTCCTTGGATACAATAGTGATGGTTATTTTTTCTCTTTCATAGGTTGAGAGAGGACCAAGTTCCTAGGTTTTAGTTATATTATTAGATCTCGACCGTGAATCTGATAGTCCCTTTCTTGGAGAAACTATAAGATAGTCTCACATTGCTAACTCCTTAGCCTAGATCTTAATATATAAGGTGTGTATCCACTCCACTCATTGCCAATTGGTTTTGAGTTGGAAGCCCACAAACTTCTAACAATTGGTATCATAGCATAGATCAAGTGAATATGATCTTGGCGAGTGAAGAAAAATCAATCTCTATCCATTAAATCTCAAAGATAAGCAACATTTAAAATTCTCAAAAACTAGATCCAAAAAATAAAAAACCAATTTCTTCAATCAATCATCAACCAAATCAATGGCAAGTACTAGCAATTCAAGTTTATACATTCAACAACCATCAATACCTCTTTTCCATGGAGAAGATTATGATTTTTGGGCCATAAAAATGAAGACCTTGTTCATGTCATAAGATGTGTGGGAGATTGTACAAAATGGGTATGATGAAATAGAAGATACATCAACTCTAGATCAACCGAAAAAGGATTTACTTAAGGTGAGTAGGAAGAAGAATGCTAAAGCATCCATGTACATCCAACAAGGTGTTGGAGACACTATTCTACCAAGAGTAATTCATTTTCCTAAAGCTAAAGAAGCTTGAGATATTCTTCAAAAGGAGTATGGAGGTAATAAGAAGGTAAGAGAGTTAAAATTACATTCTTATGGAAGGGATTTTGAGAATCTTAAAATGAATGAGAATGAATGCTTAAATGAATTTTCTTCAAAAGTTTTTGAAATTGTTAATAATATGTTGATGTATGGTGAGAAGATGGAGGAAAGAAGAATTTGTGAGAAGATATTGATGTGCTTGCCGGAAAAATTCGAACCCGTTGTGGCGGTTATGGAAGAGACTAAAGATTTCTCAACATTAAAGTCACAAGAGTTATGGGATTCCTTGAAGGTGCATGAGAAAAGGTTGTTAAGACACTCCGAAAAGTCAATTGAGAGTGCTTTTCAATCAAAATTCAACTTGGATTCAAAAAATTCAGCAACGAAGAAAAATGAGTACAAGGGTGAATTAACATCAAACTTCAAAGGAAAAGGAAAATGGAAGAAAGGAGGAGCTAATTCCAACAACTATACAAAGAGTGATTCGTCTGAAGTACCAAGATGCAATTTTCGCAAGAAGAATGGTCACTTGGAGAAGAATTGTTGGAACAAAGGAAAACCACAATGTCGCAATTGCAAAATGTATGGGCATTTGGAGAAAGATAGTAGATACAAAGAAGATGAATAACAAGCCGGTAGAGCCGAAGAAAAAGAATAAAAACAAAATTTGTTTTATGCTTGTCAAAGTGCCATGGTAACTTCCAAGAGTGAAGTTTGGTTTGTAGATAGTGGATGCACAACTCATATGTCCGGTGAAAAAAGCTTGTTTGGTGATATGTGGATATCACCCATCTCCAGTGAAGATGGGTGATGAAAATATGGTTCAAGATAATGGAAGAGGGAAAATTTATGTGAAAACTATCAATGGAGAAAAATACATTAGAGATGTGTTATATGTTCCGGATTTGGCGCAAAACTTGTTAAATGTTGGGAAACTTGTTGAACTTGGGTACGCCGTTCATTTTGAAGATGGGTATTGCACCATTTATGACAAGAAGCACAACAACAAGAGACAAGTCATGAAGAGTATCAAGATGGATAAGAATAGAAGCTTTCCAATTGTGTTTGAAAAGCAAAAAAAATGTTGCATTGAGGATGAAAACCATTGATGAAATATGGTTATGGCATAAAAGACTTGGGCATTTGAATTTCAATAGTCTCAAGGTGCTTTCCAACAAGAATATGTTGCAAGGACTTCCACAACATATCAACCACAAAGATGGAGTGTGTGAAGGTTGTGCACTTGGGAAGCAACATCGCCAACCATTTCCAAAAGGTGTAGCATGGAGGTCAAAGGAACTTCTTGCTGTGGTACATACCGATGTGTGTGGACCAATGAAGACACCAACTCATGGAGGTAATAAATACTTCATTTTATTCATTGATGACTTTACTAGTATGACTTGGGTGTACTTCATGAGACAAAAGTACGAAGTTTTTAGCGTGTTCAAGAAGTTCAAGAGCCTTGTTGAAAAGCAAAGTGGTCACTACATCAAAGTTTTGAGAAGTGATAGAGGCAAAGAATATAACAACAAAGAGTTTGATAAATTTTGTGAAGATGAAGGCTTGGAAATGCAACTAACCGTGGATTATACTCCTCATCAAAATGATGTTTCCGAAAGAAAAAACCAAACCGTGATGGAGATGGCGAAGTCCATGCTTCATGAGAAGGGTATGCCTAGAGAGTTTTGGGCCGAAGCCGTTAACATTTCCGTATACTTGATGAATAGGTGTCCAACAAAAGACGTATGGGGACAAACTCCGTTTGAAGCATGGAGTGGGAGAAAGCCATCGGTAAGACATCTGAAAGTTTTTGGTAGTGTGTGTTATTCTCAAATTCCAAAGGTGAAGAGAACAAAGCTTGATGAATCAAGCGATAAGTGTATATTTCTTGGCTATGGCCTCCAATCAAAAGGTTATAGGTTGTTTAGCTTGAAAAACAACACAATGATCACAGGCCGTGATTTCTTGTTCGATGAAGGTGCTTCATGGAATTGGGAAGAAAGTAAAATTGAGAAGAGAACCGCTATTGTTGATGAAGAGCAAGAAAATTCAGCAGAAAGTGAAGTTGGAGAAGGTGAAGAACTACCTCAAACACCCCCAAACGCAAGGTTTGGAGCATCTCCAAGTATGTCTCCAAGTACTAGTGCATCAACATCACCACCATCGGCACCAAGGAAGAAGCATAGGTTGAGTGAAGTGTATGAAAGATGTAACTATTGTACGATTGAACCGGAAAATTTTGAAGAAGCATCAAAAGAACCGGTATGGATAAAAGTCATGGAAGAAGAAGTTGTTGTCATTAATGATAACGACATATGGGAGAAAGTAGCAAAGCCAAGTGACACAGAAGTTATTGGTTTGAAGTGGATCTACAAGGTGAAGTAAAATGTGGATGGAACGGTTCAAAGATACAAAGCAAGGTTTGTGGCAAAGGGCTACTCACAACAACCCGGTATCGACTACAATGAAACGTTTGCACTGGTTGCTCGTATTGACACCATTAGAGCCGTGATTTCTATGGCTTCCCAAAAAGGTTGGTTACTTTATCAACTTGATGTCAAATCGGCATTTTTGAACGGAAAACTCCATGAAGAGGTCTATGTAGAACAACCACAAGGTTTTGTGGTGGAAGGAGAATAAAATAAGGTGTACAAGTTGAAGAAAGCTTTGTATGGCCTAAAGCAAGCACCAAGAGCTTGGTATAGTGAGATAGATAGATACTTCAAAAGGCAAAACTTACACAAAATCAAGAGTGAGCCTACACTATATATGAAGACAAAAGGTACGTCTATTCTCATCGTTGCCTTGTATGTTGATGATCTTATCTTTACGGGTAATGATGTTCATATGATTGAACAATTCAAGAGAGAAATGATGATGAAATATGAGATGAGTGACATGGGTTTGCTCAAGTACTTCCTTGGTATTGAAGTTCATCAAAGTGAAGATGGAGTGTTCATTTCTCAAAGAAAGTATGCCGAAAAGGTGTTGAAGAAATTTGGTATTCTTGGTTGTAACCCCACATTTACACCACTTGTAGTGAATGAGAAACTCAAGAAAGATGATGGAGGAAGAAAAGTTGATGAGACTTACTATAGAGGTCTTATTGGAAACTTGTTGTACCTTACACATACAAGACCCGACATCATCTTTGCTTCAAGTATGCTTTATAGGTTCATGAGTTCACCTAGTCATCTACATCTTGGTGCGACAAAGAGGTTGTTAAGGTATATTCAAGGGACAATGGATTATGGAATCATGTATTCAAGAAATTTGGATGTCAAATTAGTTGGCTATTATGATAGCGACTTGGGAGGGTCTATTGATGACATGAAGAGTACATCGAGGTATGCTTTTTCTATTGGTTCAGGCATATTTACTTAGGCATCGAAGAAGCAAGAACCGTAGATCTATCCACGGCAGAAGCGGAGTACATTTCGGCATCAATATCTACATCTCATGTTGTATGGCTAAGAAGAATCATGGAAGATATTCAAGAAAAGCAAGAAGGGTGCACCGAAATTTTTTGTGACAACAAATCTGCAATTGCTATGTCCAAAAATTCGGTTGAGCATTGTAGATCAAGGCACATCAAACTTAAGTATCACTTCATTCGAGAAGAGGTTGAAGATGGTGAGATAGAACTCAAGTATTGCAATACGGAAGACCAATTGGCGGACATATTCACCAAGGCACTTACCAAAAGCAAGTTCCAAAACTTTAGGGAATTACTTGGAGTTGTAGAACATCACATTAAGGAGGAGATTGTTGAGTGTTAACGTAATATTCAAATGTAATAGGAGTGTAAGAATATAAGTAGTAGTATAATTGTATGGACAATTGATGTCCACATGTCATCTTATCTCTATGGTCTTATACTGACCATGTGTAGAGAGAGAAATCAATTATGAAGAAATAAATCAAAGAAAATAGAGTGAGTAGAAACTATTAGTTTCCCACACCATTATCAATCAAAATCCTTCTTAATCATCATCATAAATTCAATCAAATATCTAACAATTGGTATCAGAGCCAGGTTAGTATGAGAGTGGAATGAGAAGTATGTCCAAAGGGCTTCCTGTCCACCCGTACAGAGGTCCACGTTGTAGTGGCTTAATATCCTCCGCCCTACACGTGGAGGGGGAGCATGTTGGAGAAACTATAAGATAGTCCCACGTTGCTAACTCCTTAGCCTAGATATTAATATATAAGGTGTGGATCCACTCCACTCATTGCCAATTGGTTTTGAGTTGGACTCCTACACACTTCTATCAGTATGTATTAATTAGAATGTTATGTATTTTGGAGAGTGAGTGGGTCATTTGTTTTTTATTCCAACGGATAAGAATTCTCCAAATCGCTTTGATATATTTGAGATGGAGGTTGATTACAAAGGTTGGAAATCAAAATATTGGGTGAATCTGGATGGATTTGCAAATGAGCGTTCGATGTATGCTGTTGTAGATACTAGTAATTTTTTATGCTTTATCTTTTGTGTTCAAGAAGTTGATGGCGATGAAAAGGAGTCGAGGGTGTTCATACATATACCACACAACATTATATCATATTGAATCTCTTGCTAAGGTTTGAGTATCCCAGTTGATCGACAAAAGGTGTTTCAAGTCTTGATAGCTGAAGCCCACATCAAGGCACGTTCTTTTGTTTACATCCTGTCTTGTGGAGGATTAGATATAAATCTTAGTTTTGGACTATGCACGACCAGGTATTTCTCTTTATTTCTCTTAGATCTTTTTGATTTAATAAGAGGAACATGAAAATGGTTTCTGTTATGAACTTAACATGTTACCACTACCTGTAGGGTTACATCTATTGTGAATTTGTTTTTTTATGAAGCTGAGATAGTTGTTCAATTTAGTCTTTGTGAAAATAGGTTCCACGAACTTATAAATCTTATTTTTGTCTTCACTATCTGTTAATATCTGTTTCTTTTACTGTATAAGATTTATTTTATATAGATACTTAAATAGGATCGTTGAACTTCATGATAATCACACAATTAATATGCAAGAATAGTTTATGAGAAATACCTTATAGTGCTAATCCGTAGTCTGTCATCTATCAATTGGTGGTAACTATAATACCTTGTGGACGTCATAGTTTCTCTCTCTTCACCTTAGCCGTACTTAGTTATTCCTTGGATACAACAGTGATGGTTATTGTTTCCCTTTCATAAGTAGAGACATGACTAAGTTCCTAGGTTTTAGTTATATCATTAGATTTCGACCGTCCATCAAAGAAGAGATATAAAGAAAATAATCCGAGAAATGGTAACCGACATAGTTTAGCAATATTCTGTAATTAACACAATTATTCCATGGCCCAAAGGAATATTCCTATGTATAGTAATATTCTTACATTCTCCCACTAGTCCATGTGATAATTCTTTAACGGTTAATCTTAGAAAAACATAAGCGTGCATAATTTCTAAATAAAATTTAATGGTTCAAACATAATACCTTAACCAAGTAAATCACTTATGCGAGTCATGACGGTCACACGCTGTCCTGTTATCAACATGTTCCCTTCCATGCACCACAACACGAATAACTTACTTAACTAGGCCTTAAATTGGGATATCATAATGGTCCACTGATGTCTTCAAAAGAAAGGCAATTTTTGTTAACATTCATCTGTTCACATAAATGTATACTAAACATGGATACAAAAATAATTCAGAATGACATTAATAAGATCTTAATAAGTGTTCAAAATGAAGCACATAAATTAGCTGATTCAGTAATAAATTACTCCCACAGACCTAAGATTTTAATCTTTTATTAAGAGGTCTTAAAAGGTAATTGTTCATTAAGTGCATCTCCGAATGCAATTGTGCTTAAGTGGTACATGGAAAAATATTGCTTCTGAATTTCTTAATTCACGCATATATACTCAAGGTTCATGTGTTTTGTTCCTTTTGTATCATATCGTTCTTTGATTATGCGAAGCTAAGACGATAAATTTCAGCAATGTAGAGACAAACCTTAAGTCTCTAAGTCTCGCAGTCATAAATAATAAAACTCAATTGTGGGACTAGCATTAATGGATTCAACATTTATAGAATCCATACATCCACAAAACTGAAGTCTGAAAACCCAATCAACTCTAGTTGGGTTTGCTAACTAATTATAAGACCTAAAAATTACGATAGTATCTCAAAATTCTTGATAGCTTTCCCGTAATTTGTTCTTCGATTCTTATGGCATTTAGTTAACATATCAAAAACTTGTTATAAGTTTCATATCATAATTAAGACGTAATGAATATTAAATTTATATCCTCTATCCAACATAAAATAAAATCTGTTAAATATGTTATTATCTCAAAATTCTTCGAATATTCGATATATGCCTTATATGAGAGCTTTAGTAATCCATATGATATGGTTATCACATGGTAAGCTTCATTGATATACTTTATATAGATATGCATAAAGTCGAGATCACTACTTGCAGGTAGTATGTCTTAACATGCATGATCAAGAGTATGTATTTCTCTCACTGATCTTAAGGTATATGCATAAATCTGTAGTAATTTCATCCACAACTTGAAACATTTATAGTTTTGTTGAATTTCATATACCATTATGGGAAGCTTCTTAAATTTCATACTTTGATTTCTAAATATTGTAGACTAAAATTTATCATTAATAAACGTTATTTTCACATTTGAGTATAACAACTCTTAAGTCATAATGACCTACTAATAATACTATGATAATTCTGAATAAGTCTTTCTTTGACACTAGAGAAAAAATTATTTATAATTAAGCATCATTTCAATAAAATCTCTAGTTGCAGTTCGGGCTTTATATCATTTAGTTATGCTATAACAATCATGCTAGGGCTGAAAGACCCACTTGCACACAATTGTTTTTTGTCATTCGTGCAACTAAATAATATCCCGTACTTGATGTTCAACCATTGATTTTATATCACATAGCATCAATCCATTGACAAAAATTATTATTATACATATAATAGTTTGTGAACCAGAAACCGAGTCTTTGCTATTCCATGTCAAAATGAAATAAATTCTTGTAAGAAAATCACTGAAACAACATGAACAACTTTTTTTCAATCTCTTTTGAGACCTTCTTAATACTAGTAAATGTTGTTATCAGGAAATTTATTTATTGGCGGTAGTTTTATTATGGAATATAGGATCAAAAAATTTGTGGTCTTTCATTATCTAACATTCCGACAATGAAAAGATTCACAATATCTGTAGAAATCTTAAATAAGAGATCATTATCATGACCTCTTGAACAAATATATCCACGAACTCCCACCGATTATGCCATCACTAATGAATTTATATTTTCGGTTTCAACAAATCTCATACTACAGTTAGAATATTAAATAATACCATTTGGATTATTTAGGAAAACCAATGAAACAATAATAGTGTTCAAATCCAATTTTCATTCTTAGAAATGTAAGCCTCACCTCCAACTGAACAACCATAACTTAAATGTGATCTAAACTAGGTTTCCAACCTTTCTAGTCCAAAGTATGTCTTTGAAACTGCTTTATTCGGAAATCTATTTAAATCACACAGTTGTAGAAAGAATATACATTCACAGATGTGTGGGAATTATGCATAACTCATTATGTTTCTAACTATTTTCATAAAATTATGATTTTGCCTTTTGTTATACACCATTATGCCAAGGATAAGTTGGCCTTGTGTATTGAAAAATAATTCCAAACTTTTGGAGACATTGCGCGAAAGATTTAGGATATGATCCTGTTTTCTCATACCTTTCATAATATTCACCACCTTTGTCATACTTTATGATTTTCACTTTCTCTATAATTGCCTCTCAATTTCAATAATGAATGTTCGAGAAAACATCCACAGATTGAGATTCATAATACAATTTATAGATGTACACAATAACGCGAAAAAAACATCAGGTGATAAACAATTTTATCGTCCGAAAATTGGACCATTAATTAAAAGTATACAAAGGAATCGTAATCAACAATTAATAAGAACAAAAACTGAAAGTTATAATAGAGATAAATGACAATTAAGATTAAAATAGTTTCATACCTTCAATAGGATTCTCCTGTGGGTAAAACCTTATCAAGGAACAAAGTAAGACATGAAAAATATCTGTGGATATTTTACATTTTCATAATTCAACAGTATGTCTGTCAAATACTACAACTAGAATCACATGTGGGTAATTCACTTCCTAAAATGTATTAACAAACTCCAATAATTCTAAATATGTTCAACCTAATATAATGTGAATTGTAGTCACCTGTGGGTGGCTATTATTTCACATGTATATGAAACATTTAGATAACCTTAATGCTTGTTTAATGTGTGAAGAAAAACTACTTGTGAGCAACATTGTTCTAATGTGTGAAGAAAAACTACATGTACAATTGCAAACATCACACTAACTTTTCTTGGGATATCGCACAGTCCCACTCAATGATATGGACATACTTGATCTGATCATAAATTTAGTCGCTTATAAACAATAATGAGTAACCCTAAAACATCAATCACGAACATTTATTCAAAAGCATGCCATACATAAATTGTGAAAAAATATCAACACCCTATAATCGAAAAATATCCAAACATAATGAACTTTTTCTTAAACCAAAATCGAGCATGAAGCAAGTCTATAAATATAATTCAATAATGAAATTCGTTGAAGAAAAATGCTTTGATGCATTGCTCATTTAAATATGATACAAGCTTAAAAATCGTGATAAATAACGGATATATGATGAATTAATATGAAAGGTGTTAAATAGTCAATGAATATCATTTTCAGAAATATGGAGAAATTTATCAAAAATAAAACCTCAATTTCATAGAGGATGCAATAAGTTTTGGACAACATAAGAAAAATTCGTAATAGGTTAACTTAATTATGTAAATTTTCTTTCATGCACTTTTAAGAAATAATATAAAATCATGTGCCGATTATTTAATTACCATAATATATAATCAGATATTGTATACTTCAATGTTATCTTAAACATGTGAACTCAAATTACCTGTGGGTAATTGTTTTTCTAATAATTTAAGAAAAACAATATTATAAGCACTTGGCATGATAACGATTATGACTGGAAAAATTATTTGACATCATTGTGGTGATAGCCAAACAACTCAAAAATAATGCCATAATAACTACTAAACCTTGCCTTTACAGCTTGGCGTATTCGTGCTTACAAGAAAATTATTATTATTGCTAAGATAAAACGCTTTAGTATCTAAAGAATTATGACCTAAGAATCTTAAGCACATAATTTTATACGTACAATTGAAATTATCATCAACATTGGGAGAAAAGTGAAACATAATGACACAAGACACCCTCAAGATTCAAATCAGTTCATATCCATAATGTATGATCAACAATCATATCAGTCAATGTTTTCTTAAATACATGAACTCCAATTTCCAATGGGTAAATTTTGTTCTAATATATTTAAGAAAAAACAATATTACAAGCATTAGAAAAACTGTGATCATGGACAAAAGTGATTTGACATCACTGTGGTGATAGCCAATATACTAAAATAATGCCATTATCACATGATATCGATAACTGAAAAACCTACATTTTACGGTTTGCAAATTCATGCTTATAATAACATTATGATTATATTGAGATATAACACTCTAGCATCACTGTGGTGATAACTATAAAATCCCATAATAATTTCAAGTATTATCTCATAAAATCCAAAAAGAAAAACAATAATCTGAGAGAAACTATTCCCTAATATAAAAACACACAAACCACATCATAACGTACACACAAACTTTACAGTGTCAAACATGGTCCAAATTAAAATCTTATAATGAATTCGGCAAGAAATCGCCTCAGATTATATGTATATTAGTTTTCAATAAAGCGGAAGCGTGATCATCACCGGTTGTTCTAATCATACATGTACAAAACCATATATAAAGGACCAAATCATCAATTCGGAATCAAAACTGCATTATAGGCCAATCCTGATCTGGATAGGAAAATGGTTCCGGGTTGAGCCCAATTGGATAATGGAAGTGGTTCCGGGTTAGGCCCAATTCAATAATGGAACTGGTTTTAGGTCTGGCCCTTGTTTTTTCTTTTTGTAATGGAACTGGAGTGAATAAATCCTAGTTCCGGCTGTACTAGAATGGACAGGTGCGCATGAATTTCTGACCAAAGGCCAAAAAAAAAAATGCTGATAGTTTAACGAAATTGAAAGGTCCCATTTGTGATTAATAGGGTTCTCCAGCACATATTAGATTTTAAGTAATCCTACCGATTGATTAACATAATTGGATCACAGGTCAATACTTACTAGACAAAAAATGCATTACCAAAAGTTAATTAGTTTGTTATTAAGGTAAGGCCACTACACAGTCAAACAATTATACAGACCCTTTTAAATTTTAACTGTTTAAGACTTTAATCCATTATTAGCCCACGTACCATTATAAACCAAGAAACTGTCCGGCCTAAATCCGCAGGCCCATACGGTGGTTTTCTCTTTTGTCTTCCAAACCTAATGAAGACACGAAGGAAACCTAAACACTAATGACCGGAAAAAAATTTGTATATGTATTTTTATTTTGTTTCAAATATCACAAAATGATAATCATGATTTGTTTTCATGACTGAATCGTATAAACTTGATGTGAAATCTGAGAACATAGTCGCATACAAAAAATGACACGTTACTGTCAACGGGCAATCATGAATTCTAAACATAAGCTCTAGATGCCAACTATAAGATTTATTTTATATAGATACTTAAATAGGATCGTTAAACTTCGTGATAATCACACAATTAATATGCAAGAATAGTTTATGAGAAATATCTTATAGCGCTAATTCGTAGTCTATCATGGATCAATTGGTGGTACCTATAATACCTTGTGGAGGTCATAGTTTCTCTCTCTTCACCTTAGCCACTGAGTTATTTCTTGGATACAATAGTGATGGTTATTGTTTCCCTTTCATAAGTAGAGAGATGACCAAGTTCTTAGATTTTAGTTACATCATTAGATCTCGACCGTCCATCAAAAAAAAGATATAAAGAAAATAATCCTAGAAATGGTAACCGACATAGTTTAGCAATATTTTATAACTAACACTATTATTACATTGGCCAAAGAAATATTCTTATGTATAGAAATATTCTTCCGTACTGGTCATATATCCATCTGGAGCAACCAATAATCTGTAGGTTGGATAGGTTTTGTCTATTCCCGTAAGTCATGTCTTTTGAGCGATCCAGTCACCCTTTACTAATTTGGGTCAGAGTGAGATTCTCAAGTTAGAGACGTCTCAGGTGGAGTACGACGCAGGGAGCACTCCCCTTGCTGTCTGGAGTTACTCGATTGACTGGATCCCTAAGCTTTGTAGTGGAACCATAAAAATGGCCTTTCCATCACTCACGGCTTTTGAAAGATATGACCAGTCTCCCTTCACCACTATGCTTTTATCCTTGTTTTGTTCAGTTCGAATTTTCTTAATCTAATTCGTAATGCTGTTTGTATACTCGGTAAGTGTTTTTCTTTATCGTCTTTTGTGTTTCGGCCATCAGGTTACTGAAGATAGTGCTCCCAGTGTTCCCAAAAGTTTTGTTCTTGTGCTCAGCTTATTTTCGCTTGTTGATGTTTCCCAGGACAGGGCCGGGTGGGAAGGGTAACGGGACAAGTGGAGCTCTGGGGCAACAAGGGGTGGGGGCAACCAAATATATCTTTTATATTTGGAATTTTTTGTATAATAAATAATTACTTGGGACTTGCATATAATTTACATAAAATATAAGGGGAAAAATAGGTTAATTGGGACTTAAATAGTTATACACTCCCTCCGTCCTAATTTGAGGGAAAAAATAGGTTAATTGGGATTAAATAGTTATACATTCCCTCCGTCCTAATTTGTATTGCATCTTTTGTTTGCACTTTTTGATTTATGTACCAACCTTGTATACAAAAAATATTCCAAACATACCGAAGCACTTTGAAAAAATTCATTTCAAAGCTCTTGATAACAAATTTGATAATGATAGTGAATCACAATTGTAAAATGATACGAATGTAATCAAATTTCTGCTTAATATTATCTTTAACGGGGGCAAAACATAATATATTGGCTTTGGGGCAAAAAATTTCCAGCAACGGCCCTGCCTAGGATCATCATTTTTCGCTAGTTCAAGATCTAAATTGTAGAAGCTAATATAAAGGGAGCTTATTGTTATCAGTTAATTCTTAAAAGAGATTTGGATGATTTAACTGTTTTTTTTTTTTTTTTTTTTTTTTTTTTTTTTTTTTGTAATCTAGCATCTTTGCAACTATCATTCTAATTCGTCTTTCATGTGCATTCTGACTTAAAGGAGGGTAATGTTGAGACCCAAGAGATGCTGAAGAGTTTCAACCTGATCGATGGGCCACATATTTCAAATTTTGATTTAGGAGTCTGCCACTGCCATGCTTTGCATAATGACAGGCTTTGCAAGGAAAAGTTTCAAAATTTATAGCAGACGCCAGGTCACTTGGGTGATAATGGATCCAGTTCTCATCAAAAACCAGCTTATAATGGAAGCACTGACCGGATCTTAGAAAGATCAAAAGCCAAGGCTGTTCATGTATGAGGAACTATTTCAACAAAAGCTATCACTCCCACGGACTTTAACTTCTCCACACAATCAAGTTCTTCAATCATATTATCCCACCAAAAGCTATCACTCCCACTCCCAACACCAGTCTTGTTTTGCATTGCGTGGAATTCTTACATCTGCAAACAGTCTCATTTTTCTTGGAGGAACCGTTAACCATATTACATACACCCACTGGAGAGTTACTAAAGGTGTAAGGCTGTAAGCCTTTCCCGCTGGAGAGAACACGCAACAATATCTGCACATAACTTGCGAAGTTCAGCAGCTTTACTGCTGAGGCCGCTTCTTCTTTTCGAAAAAGTTACCATTCTCTTGTTCGTATTCTCAATCATTTCTATATCAGTCTTCTTTCTCCCCATAATTCTTCAAAGTTTGCTGTAATTTCTGCGGGTTTTATGCCGGTTTCCTAAATTGAAAATAAGTCGGTGGTTTCCAAGTTTGTATTCCAGAAGTTTCTAAAACTACGTTTGTTTCTAAATTTGATTAGTTTTTTTTCTGTTTTTTTTTTGTTGCATTTTCTTTGAATAAGTTGGTGAAGTCAAAAAAGTAAATAAAATCTTTTACTTTATTTTTGGGAAAATACATTTGGGCTGGATTTGGTAAATGCAGGCCCATATCTGTCCAGTGTTTATTATTTTTTTTTTTTTTTGTTTTCACTTTTCGTGTATGTAGTAACTTCAGTAACAAATGTACCTTATAGGGATGTGCAACGGACGGACGGTTGCGGATTAGGGATCACTCGTAACCAAACCGTTAAAGTTGTGGATTTGAAAAATTGAACCGTGATCGGCTCAATTATCCGCAGATTTAACCTCTACGGATCAATGGATTGTACGGTCCGGTTGCGGATTAACCGCAGATTTAGTAAAAAAAAAAACAACTTTTTTTCATGACTGGGATGAGTAATATCGGATGGAGGTAGTGGAGAATTTAGTGTTTTTAATAAAATACCATACAATTTCAATAAAAAAAAACAATTTAGTGTTTTTCATTTGTTTGACTAGTATTCAGGAATTCATTTTCGCGGAGATGTTTGACTAGTATTCGGTAATTCATCATTGAAGCCAAACGTATTTGCATCCAAACCCCTGATCGATGCTTGATCATAAGAATTGACGAATGCATCATCAACAATACTTGCATTCTGACATGTGTATGGCACCAACATGGACGACAACGAAGAAGCTTCCTTACTCGTCATCTGATCAAGCATCATCTCATAAGTCTTTTAAGAAGAGTTGTCTGCAAATCTTCCATCGCACTTTTCATCAGTTTCAGTTCGTTCAAGAAGATTATATATAGAACTGACCCTTCCAATATTTATCCTTAATAGTTTTATGAAATTCCTTCACTACCCTACGGTGCGGATAAATCCGCGGATTTACAAAACCAACCGCAACCAAACCGCTACACCTTGCGGATTTGAGAATTTATCCGTAACCGGCCCATAGACTCTTGCGGATTGGTTTTCACCCGCAATTTTGCGGACGGTTGCGGATGAAATCCGCGGTTCCGGATTGTACGCACACACCTAGTAGCTTATGAAGAAAAGGTCTGTGGGAGTGAATTTCATGCTTCATAGAGGCTTCAATCTAAACTAGGATAGGCTGGATAGCTGGTGGTGAAGAATACGTAGTCAGACATATCTACTGCTGTACTTTTGAGTGGTGATATTTACGTTTGCGACTTGCGAGTAGATACGAACCAAAACAAGAACAAACCAAGCATTTGCATGTTGGGTTTTCACGCCCTTATGGCCCAACGTTAGGTTGTCCCTTAATCAAGTAAGGGGAGCTAAATAAAGAAGGCTAGCTTTGGAAAAGGAGACCGAAATTTGTATAAATCTCTTGTACGTGAAACAAAAAGAGATGCGACCAAAGAGGGGTTTTGGCGCCATGAGAAAACAAGAGGAAGGAGAAAAAAGGCAGCCACCATTCGAGTCGAAGGGTGAAGATTATGTGAGCTTGAAGAAGAAGAGTGTTCTAGCGAAGAAACCGGTTTGGTTAGTGAAGATTTATCCACCGCATCCTACATCTCTTCAAAAGGTTTCCACGGTTTGTTCAAATCCTATTAGCAGTAAGTTTCTCATATTCCTTGTTTTGTTATTGATTGAATCTACCTAAATATGCGGTAAAGAGTTGGTTATCCATCGTTAGCCGTGAGTAGATAAAGAAAGCATTATTATTCAAATGTTATATGCATCTTGAAGTTGTATGAAATCCCAGTTTGGGAGAAGTCGTTGTAAAGAGGTTTTTCCACGTTAATTAGTGGTGTTTTGTGATTGGTATTATTTTTGTCATACTGCGTACTATTGTTTGTGTCGGTTTCATATTGTGCATAGCTTTCCGGATCGGTAATTCCCCCAACATGGCATTATTAAACAAGATGAGTATACATAACAATCAGAACTGAACGGTTAAAAAAACAATTACAAATGAGAGAACAAGGCAGAGTTCCACATAATGGAACCCAGTTCCCTGATACATCAAGGTTCAGGGTGCCTTTTTAGATTTAACGTACTCAAGTAACCTTATTATAACCCCTATGAGTGAAAGAATGAGAATAAAGTTGCAGCGAACAGATATATACCCGCCCATGGATTGTCAAAACATGTTCTCCTCAGTGTTGCTTTGCAGAAATTCCAACGGTCACAGTAATATATGTTCACTCTCTTATGTATATCAGCGTAGTAGTCGTCTTTCAAATATATGTCAGAACAAAGCTTATTGAAGATGTTACAGACATCCTCATCGGTCCCCAAAGTATGAGTAATGATTCCCTGATTACGAAGTAATGTGACATCTTCCGCAGAACTTACCAGGTTATCCATGAATATGGCATATGAGGTCATGTAATATGGAGATCCATTTTGATCAAAGTACTGCTCAGAAGCAATAAGATTCCTAAAGAAGCGACCAGTATTTATACCGATTATAAGACTAGGGATGGTCATCACTCCGTCGTCAAATTTAACATCTAGGAAACTACCATCATTGGGGCCTATTTCGAAGCTAACTCCTGCTCTTGCCAACTCTGTCGCACTTGGAATTACACTTCCTGATAACTTATGAGAACTATTGGGTGTAGGGGCAATAAATATGATGATGTACTTGAAAACTTGCAGGAACGCATTTTTAAGCATTGTGATCAGTTCTGTGCACTTTGAGAAGGGTGAACAATTGAGTTGAACAACATGCTTATTATTGGGATGAGTATCAGGGTGCATGGATTTAGCTACTAGATCGAGTAAGTGCTTATTACCTTCCCCCAGGCAAGCTAGTTTCAACTTGGTAATGGTGTTGATTTTTCTCGGCAACTCAATATTGTCTTTGAAAGAGTTCAGTGCAATCCCTTGAAAGGACACGCCCTTTGGATGGTTCTTATGATCTGCTGTTAGGTTGAATAAACGTTCGAGAACAAATATAGGAATTTGGTTTTCGAAAAGCATGAGATCCCAAAGAAGCGTATTCTTCCCCCAAATGTTATGAAATAAAAACTTGTCGTCTACCAGCTTCGTTCCTGTTAATGCATTGAAGATTCCGATGATGAACAGGCCGTCAATCACCATCATTTCTATGAATTCCTTGCTTTCGAGGTTGATGGTTTCCGAGTAGCACTGGCGTATTTTTTCTTCCATCTTCCCAATAGATTCAACGCAACTCTTGAATACCCTTTGTATTGAATCAAAATTATGCTCTTCTCTTGTTCGGTTTAGAACGTTGCTCATATAGTGCAGCTTGCATTCTTCCATTGCTTTTAGTTGTTCTTTTCCTCTGTGGAAGGGACCAATAGATACCATTAAAGGAGCATATGAACTAGGCTCCGTCGTCTTGTGAAGCTTTTCATGCACTCTGTGTATGCAAATTAGCTCCTGATAAGGACGCCAAAGATGCTCACTACTTCGGTCAAACTTTGCTAACATTTCTTCAATTGGAATTGATAGTTGTTCATTTTTCTTCACTTGAGGCAGTAGGGGATGATCAACTTGAATTAAAGGATGATCAACTAGAATTTCTTTATCACCCTGAGGCGCCATTATATGAGAGTTTAACAAGGATTAGACAAACGAATTCCAGAAAATTGATAAAAGTACTCTTCTTGATCTCCTTATAGATTACCCTGTCACAGAGAAGGTACTACTATAATGTAATATTCCATTTCCAAGAACAATGCAAACAAAAATAAAACATAAAACATTTAGAAGTTTCAATTCCCCACCAAAAGCCAACTTAACGATCAACGATCCAGGTTTTTAATTATTTAATTTACGTAAACGGCATGTGCATACAAAATTTGAACTGTTTGAGTATTATAATTTATTAGTGAGGTCCTTAAAGTTTGATTGATTAATTTATGTTCGTCCCGTTTTGATCTAGCATGATAAATCCTTGGTTCTCTTGTCTCTTTCTTTCTCTTTTTTTTCTTTGATAATTAAACTTGCATGAAATAAAAGCAACTAAGGTTCAACAACAACCAGTCTTGCGTGTAGCTATGGCATCATTATGAACAGCAGCAAAATCAAAGCTGGGGATATTTCTTATCCATACTCTTTCATGTTTCTTAGCAGTGACATCTTTGGCTAATATACAGTGGAATTTCACGGACGGGAATACTATTTCATTTTCAAATTTCAGAGGACGGGAATAGGATTCCTCCAAAGTTAAGAGTATAAAAAGCCTATGTGATATTAGTAGGTTTAGCCGTTTAGTATTTCTTTCTTTGACGAGTAGGTGAACAAGACCATTGTGTGCGTTAAAGTTGGAAAATTTGAGATCATTTTCGTTTTAAATTTCAGTAGTTCTGAATGAACTGCCGTTTTAAACCAGCCAAAAACCATGTAGAGAACAAATGTGTGGGGCCCACCACGGAAGCAAACAGAGGGTCCCGCTTTTTTATTGGACTGTGAGTATGTTGTTTTCCGTTATCCAAATACACGGTTCGAATGGAATTTTTGTTTATATTTATTAGAAACTACGGCAATAAGTGCACATGCATTTGACAGCTATTATATATGTCTGATAAAAAGAGAATATTAAACAAACTTATCTTTCCCTTATGGGACACTGATTTAGGTCCTTCAAGATCAAATAATTAATTTAATGTTCGTAAAATTTTAATCTAATATGAAAAATCGTTGAATGCCTCTTCACTCTCTCGCTCGCATGATAAGACGAATAAGTAATAAAGGAAACCAATTGTATCAAATTACTCAGAGGGGGGAGCTTCGGAGGGGGAGGTAAAATGGCCACTAAGGCAGGTTCCTATGACATGCACATGCTAAAAAACTCTATATGGCATACCAAGTATCAATGCAAACTGGCCGCGCTAAGATGAAAAAAGTCAGCAGCGATAGAATCTTTATCGACTGATTGTCTATCATCAGTGCCCTTGTTTAGGCTGCTTGTGATTTTGCTTCCACCGCTCCGAAGAGACTCCATCGTTAACGGGTACTTCCCGAATTGACTATTTTCCTACATCCCACTAGTTTCCATTCAGTTATCTTGAAACCACACACCGATACATAAAATCACATTATTTACCTATTCTATCGTTCATATTCACCTATTGCTTGGACTTGGTATAAGCAAGTGTTGAGATCCCTTGAAGGGTTAAGGGCTATGTTGTGTTAGGCGTTAGGTGAGGCGAGGCCCCAGCAAGCCTATCGCCTAGGCGTGACTTAGGCTCCCTAGGTGAACACAAACAGAAATCCAAAGTAAATATCCTTTTGTCATTAGTTTCATGTATACTACTAAGTTATCGTACGATGTTTTGGCAATATTAGTTCAAATGCTACCACATAACCGAAAACTTACTAGAGCATACAGGATAAGGTTCAAACTCTCTTCGTTTTAAATCAACTACTTCATCCCATCCTATAACAATAGTAGCACAGAACATAGAGAAAGAATCATTATTATCATCATCATCATCGTCTTGGCCACCTTCATTTTCATCATCATCACCTTCTTCTCCAAAATCCGAACCAGTTGTTCCTCCACATCTAAAACCAGGATTCGCTAGTAAATAAGATAGATAAGGACAACACTGACATAATATTAATATAGTGTAATTTTCTATAACTATGTATGCAAATATCGACATCAATCAGTTAATATCAATCACTTTTTATGTTCGTCTATTAGACGTGTATATCTGCCGTATCAATGTGTGCGGCCACAGCATACATTACCAGCTATGCCCAAGTCCAAGTCTGTTGTAACTACAAGTCCAAGACTGTTGTAACTCTAAGTTCTACGGTGTATAGAAGAAGTAATCTACTGCAAGTCCAGGTCTCACGCTGTAACGAGCTGTATTTATTCCTGTAATGTCGTATAATTTGTTTAGATTAATTTTTGAATTCTTCTCTTGTAATACATATAAATACTGAATGAAATACAATCCAGTCTACACAATTGTGAGACAGTAAATATCTAAACCTAGAATTCTTGATGGTATCATCTTGATCCATCCTAGAACCGATTCTCTCTTCTGCTAAATCCTTTTCTGATTACTCACAATGGTGAACTCCTCTACTCAATCTCCACCTGAAAACCCTGTTCATCCAAACACAGAAAATCAATCTTCAGGAAACCCTAGGACTTTAGATCCCTATATCATTCATCCCAGTGATAACCCAGCCACTGTTTTGTTTTCTCCATTATTGCAAGGTGAAAATTATGGATCATGGGTACGAGGTATTACCAAGGCTCTCAACGCCAAAGGAAAACTTGGCTTCATTTATGGATCGCTCCCTCCTCCGACTGTGAACTCTACTATCAATGCTGGAAGCGTTGCGACGATTTGGTAGGAAGTTGGCTTCTTAATTCATGCCAGCCAGATATACGTGCAAGCTGCTTATACGCGCCCTCTTCTCATGCAATCAGGAAGGATCTCCAGGTGAGGTTTTGTATATCTAATGCACTTATCTTATTCCGTTTGAAATCTGCAATTGTTGCCATTCAACAAGAGACGATGTCTGTATCTTTGTACTACACAAAGATCAAAACACTATGGGATCAATATGATTCTCTCGTAGCTGTTATTGAAGTCTGCATTTTCGGTGCTGGAAAGTCATTGCTCGAGCGCCTAGAACATGACACAGCCATGGAGTTTCTTCAAGGCTTGCATGATAGGTTTTCTAACCTAAGGAATCAGATACTGTTAATGGACCCATTCCCTACTGCCTTAAGAATCTTCAACATGGTGCAACAAGAGGAAGAACAGCAGCACATCACTGCCAGTCCTCTTCCCAACATTGAATCCGCTGCACTGAACACCAACTGTTTCGTCCCTGAACACCAGTCTGCTGCTCAACCATCTGCTAGCCAAAACAAACGTCCCAGACCTCACTATGACAATTGTAACCGTCATGGGCATGTTCGAGACAAGTGCTATCGACTCCACGGTTTTCCACCTTCGTATGCATCAAACCCTGTTGCTGCCAACACTACCATTGATCCTCCAGAACTTCAGCTTGTACATCAACCTGCAATGCCTTCATTCTCTGCTAAACAATATTCACGGTTGTTGGCTCTAATCAACACTCCATCTGAGGATACTCTAATGGAACCACGAGTTAACTTTGCTGGTAAGTTACTAACTACATTTTCATTTGAACCATGGTTTGTTGATAGTGGTGCTACTCACCATATCTGCAACTCAGTGTCTTATTTCAGTTCATATTCTCCTGTTAAAACTTTAATACAAATACAACTTCCAGATGGTACATTTTTCGAACTTCAAATTTAATCTGTTGTCTGTGAGTCAGTTGACTCGAGCTTTGGATTGTGCAGTTCTTCTCATACACAATTCTTTTATCTTCCAGGACTTGTCCACGAACAGAGTGATTGGTCAGGGTGATCTTCATGCGGGTCCGTATCAGCTACGGGTCTCCGCGTCATCAAAAGCATCGCCTAAAATATTTTTTCAATAAAACGTCATTCGACATTTGGCACTGTCGACTTGGACATCTTAGTTTAGATCATTTCCGTTATTTATGTAATTCGCATGATTATAGGCATTCAAGTTTTTCTACTACTTGTGATGTATGCCCGATGGCAAAGCAAACTCGATTATCCTTTAATAAAAATAGTATTTCTTCTAAAAGTTGTTTTTAGCTTATTCATTGTGACATATGGGGACCATTTTCTATACCCTCTCTCACTGGTGCAAAGTATTTTCTTACTATTGTAGATGATTTCTCCCATTGCACTTGGATGTATCTAATGCATACTAAAAGTGAAACTTGCAAATTTATCAAGTTCTTTGCTCGATACGTTGCCACTCAATACTCTACGCATCTTACTACTATATCTACAAGTACCTCTTTACCTTTTTTGCCCATATTGCAACGTATCCAATCTGACAATGGCACAAAATTTCTTTCTCCTGAGTTCCAGGCATGGGTTAATGAGAATGACGTTCATCATCAACGCAACTGCGTTTATATTCCACAACAAAATGGAGTGGTGGAAAGAAAACATCGGCATTTGTTGACTGTTGCTAGAGCTCTACGTTTTCACTTATCTAATCAACAAGATGCGGCCACATCTGCCATATCAATGTGTGCGGCCACAACACACATTACCAGCTACGCCCAAGTCCAAGTCTGTTGTAAATGCAAGTCCAAGACTGTTGTAACTCCAAGTTCTACGGTGTATAGAAGAAGTAATCTACTGCAAGTCCAGGTCTCACGCTGTAACGAGCTTTATTTATTCCTGTAATTTCATACAATTTGTTTAGATTAGTTTCTGAATTCTTCTCTTGTAATACATATAAATACTGAATGCAATACAATCCAGTATACACAATTGTGAGACAGTAAATATCTAAACCTAGAATTCTTGATCGTCATTCACGCCACTAATAAATCTCAATTTTTCTTTTTATAGTTTCGTCATTAATAAACAGTTGCATTAGGAAATAAAAATCAATCACATTTACATCAATCAAGTTGTTTTCTTAAATGTTTCTTACCATCTTTTGATCATACAAGGGTTGTAAATAATACCCGAAAATGCTCGGCCTGTTTGTACCCGTCCGATCCTGCATGTAACCGTATAAGCCTAAATCCTGCTACATCCTGTCATGGCCGCCTAGCCTGGCCTGGTTAGCTTAAATGGGCGGGCTCGGTCTTTCTCTAAAATGAGCAGTCTGGCCAGGAACTTGCCCGAAAAGTTCGGCCTGGTACCTGTTTTAATTTTTTAAGGTTTTTAAGTTTATGTTGGAGCAAATTGTTATGTTTTGGTTATATTTTGGATTAAAATTGTTATCTTCAATTATATTTTACATTTAGAAAATAACCTATCGTTCATTATTTATTATCCTAACTTTAAATCGGTAATTACATAACTTTGAAAGTACAAAAAACCCGAAACCTGTTTGGCCTGCCTGGCTGGCCTCCTGAACAAATGGGCTTTGAGCCTCAAAATAAGTGTTTTTACCTAGCCTTCCCTGCCTGACGGGATTTATGGGTAGCTCAATATGAGGCTTGTCTGGCCTGGCCTGGAATAGGAAAGCTGTCTGGCCCAATTTACACCCTAATACATTGTTAGCAGTAATTGATAGTATAATACTGTAAGGGAAACAAATTACCATTAAGTTGCACGCTTATTAACTTTCCAAATTACTATAATCAATCACGTTTATGAACTTTCCATATATTCTCATCATATACATTTGCAATTTTGATTGAAAAGGAAACAAAGAAAAAAAAAGGAAACAGAGTTATAATGATGATAATGAGAAAATACTTAATGATGATAGTTTAGGCTAGCGCCCAACACTTCCGCGAGGCGTCAAAAGCGTCAAACTAGCTCGCCTAAGGTGCCGGCGTGGAAAGTAGTGAAACATTGGGTTACTCGGGCACTGGACCTACGCTTAGTGCGCCTAGGCGCTCGCCTTGTACAACGTAGGCTGTAGGAAAACGATGATGAAGCAGTGTGCAACCAGATTGTAGAACGGTGTAATTTAATTGCGACTTGAAGGTACTTAAGTCAAGGTGAAGATTTGTTGTATACGCCTTATTTGAATTCTTTTTTGAGGCATAGTTAAATCTTTCAAGGCATACCTAATGGTGCCAAAATAGGGTTATTAGGTTAAAAAAAACGTCACCCCTTATCCACTTTTTTTTTAATTGGAATAACACTACAAGAAACTTAACCTATCTCACTTTACTGTTTTCAGGTGATCCCTCCTAAAGTGCATTTGTTAGATGCTGCCCAGATTAATTGGATTACCCTGGCGTTCAGTATGGATTTCCAAGAAGATGAAACGATCGACAAGAGTTGGTTGGAACTGCCAAGAGACCATCCTGACTATCAAGCGGGTGTCAAAAAGTTCATGAACTTTGCGTGTGGCGACTTAGAACCAGGGGAGGAAATATGGTGTCCGTGTAGAAGGTGCAATAACAAAAACTTACTGAAACCAACAAAGGTGGAGGGACATATACTGTGGAAAGGATTTCTGAAAGGATATGTCCATTGGATATACCATGGGGAGGGTGAGGAGGAGGACTATATGTCTACTGGTACTGTGATTGGAGATGAAGACGACCAAATGAAGGATCTGATAAATGAGATGGTGCCTGATTATGATGAAGATGCTCCATACGACGAAGTTTCAAATTTTTACCAGATACTGGAAGATGCAAAGGTGCCACTATATCCTGGTTGTGAAAAGTACTCAAGGTTGTCCTTTACTATACACTTGCTTCATATCAAGTGCCGAGGTGGTTTGAGCATCAAGTGGTTTAACGTGTTACTGAATCTCCTTATCAAGGCATTTCCAGATGCCAAACTACCAAGGAACTTTTATGAAGCTAGGAATACAATCAAGGAGTTGGGTCATAGCTACACTAAGATCGATGCTTGTCCTAACGATTGCATGTTATATTGGAAAGATGACGTGGATCTAAATGACTGCCGGGTATGTGGTGTTTCTAGATGGAAAACCGTTTCTTCTAATATTAATAACGAGTCAGAAAATCAAAGGACGCCGAAAGGGAATAAGATTCCTGAAAAAAAACTAAGGTACTTCAACTTGAAGCCAAGACTTCAAAAGTTATTTATGTCTCCACAACCTGATAAAGATATGCGATATCATGCTGAAGAACGTATCGATGATGGACTTTTGAGACATCCTGCTGATGTGCAGACATGGAAAACCTTTGATGAGAAGCATCCAACGTTTGCAGCTGACCCTAGGAATGTGAGACTTGCATTATCAAGTGATGGCATGAATCCTTACGGAAATATGATGAATCCACATAGTACATGGCCAGTGGTTATAATCATCTACAACTTACCACCATGGGAGGTTATGCAAGAGAAAAACTTCATTTTTTCTATGATAATTACGGGACCCAAGTCACCAGGAAATGATATCGATGTTTATTTACAACCCCTCATAGAAGAACTGAAGGAATTATGGTACACTGGAATTACCACTTACGATGCTTCAAAGAAAGAGTATTTTCAATTGCGTGCAGCATTGCTTGGCACTATTAATGACTTTCCTGCACTATCTATGCTCTCTGGGTAAAGCACCAATGGGTCCTTAACATGTCCGTGTTGTGGGTCTGACCCATGTTCAACTCGACTGAAGTATGGAGGTAAGTTTTGTTACATGCAACATCGCCGGTACTTGCCTGCTGGTCATCCTTGGCGACAACAGACAACACCCTTCAACGGGGAAAAAGATCTTAGAGAAGAAACACATCCAATGAATGGGGATGAGATAAATTATCAACTGGCACATTTTCAGCAAGTAGAATTCGGCAAGAATGCCAAACAGAACGGTCTGACACCAACAGTACCGGTCAATTTTGACCACAATTGGAAAGAGAAGTCTATTTTTCGGGAAGAGTTGCCATATGTGAGCACAATTTTTTGTTTCCATAATCTTGACGTGATGCACATTGATAAAAATATCTTGGAAATTTTGTTGGGAACAGTAATGAAAGTATAAGGGAAGACAAATGACAATATCAAGGCCCGTTTTGATCTCATGGATATGGGAATAAGAACGAAGTTACATCCGACAAAAAAAGGAGACAAATTTGTGATGCCAACAGCTAGGTATGTGATGTCCCCGAAGAAGATGGATACTTTTTGCAGAACTTCGAAGGATATCAAGGTTCCCGGTGGATATTCTTCAAATATTTCTCGTTGTGTTAATGTTAAAGATCGAAAGATTATGGGTCTGAAAAGTCATGAATGCCATGTGCTGATGGAGTGCTTACTGCCTATTGCGTTGCGGGGATTACTGCCTGAAGATGTATGTGATGCAGTGAGTGAGCTGTGTATGTTTTTTAAAGCATTGTGTACACAGGTTCTCAACATAGCGGATCTGGACAAACTACAAGACAGAATTGCAATTACTTTGTGCAAGTTGGAAAAGATATTCCCCCAAGGTTTTTTTGTCGTGATGATGCATTTGCCAATTCATCTACCACAACAAGCAAAGGATGCTGGTCCAGTTCAGTATCGTTGGATGTACCCGATTGAGAGGTATGGTTTAACCACTTTCTGTATGATTTGAAATCTAAATATTAATGTTGATCGATAGTTTTTTTATATCAGTTCAAGAAAACAACTATACGATTCTTAGATACCTCACACATTTTCTGTACTTTTTGTAGTATATATGTGTACAGTTTTACATAAATTACAGCCATTTTCATGATAAGAATTACGTTTTAGGTATCTGCGCAAGTTAAAGTCTTATGTGCGAAATAAAGCATGTCCAGAAGGTTCTATGGCTGAAGCATACCAAATAGAAGATAGCCTCACTATGCTTACGCGATACTTGAATAGTACCAAGACAAAATTAAATCAAGTCTCAAGGAATGAGGATTATGAAGAGCCACCTTCACGTGAGAAATTGGTCGTTTTCAGACAATCTGGTCGCTGAAACTTTTGGAACGCTTGAGGACTCGGAGATGGAACAAATCCAACTTTATGCTCTGCAGAATACTGCAGAAGTGGAGCCATACGAGAAGTATATACGTTTTGTTTTTCTTTTACAACTAATAATCTTTAAATTTTGTCAAGTTCAGTAGTTAACTATGTTAAGCATTCCACTTACAGTGAACACAGAGAAGAATTAAAAAGACGTGGCGTAAGGGACGCTGATGTTGAAAGAAGACACAACAAAGAATTTCCTTTTTGATTTTCCAGCAAAGTAAGTACATTTATATATATACAAACACAATACATGTTTTTAGGATTTCACAACCTGAACTAATATAAATATATGTACATGAATAGATATATCAACTGCATAAAAATGGTCTGGTGAGTGATGAACTCTATTCAATGAGTCAAGGTCCTAATAAAGAGTGTTCGTCTTTCAACGGATACATCATCAACGGGTTTAGATTCCATACAAAAGCGTGGGAGATGCGACAGAAGACACAGAATAGTGGAGTATGTATAAAGGGAGGGAAAGGTGAAGACGATGATATGAATGATTATTATGGAGTGGTGTCTGAAATTATCAGGCACGCTATTTGAACCAATTACGAATTCTTTTTTTCAAATGCGATTGGCGTCCGGTAGCAAATCAAGGTGGCTCCAAAAGAGATAGCTATGGATTTACCTGTGTTAATCTCAACAGAACCTGTTATGCGAATGAACCATTTGCGTTAGCGCACCAAGCACAACAGGTTTTTTATATGAAGGACATAAAAAATCGACAATTGGAAGTGGTTATAAAAACACGACCTCGCTGCCCTTACAACATTCCTGAGAAAATTTCAGAGGAACTTATTGCACCAGAAAACTCGAGTTCTGATGAAGCGTATCAAGAATGGTATTCAAGTTATTCAATAAACGATCTTAGACGAGTGCCAAAACAAGATTACAATGAAAATTTGGTTTGGGATAGAACTGATGTTCCACCAGAAACCATCAGCCATGAAGAAGTAGTAGATGCCATTTAAAGACAAGAGGAGGAGGAAGCTGATAGTGACGTAGTTTACACCACTGACGAAGACGATGACTTTGAACTTGGAGATATGGGATTTTAATAGCTTGCATTCGGGGAAGATGCAGTTTATGCACGCTATTCACATGTATACAGTAGTCAAGTTTTAATTTTTGTTTAGGAGGAATTTAACCTTTTCTGTCTTGTTTTGGTTATATAGAACTTTTGAACTATATCTGGAAATGGAAGCGATGCCCAGACTGAAATATGGAATTTCTATTTTCTTTTCAAGTAAATTTTTACCACTTAAATATGAAACTACAATGTATTTTGTTTATCAAGCTACAAAGGAGCATCTTTGCCAGCTTTTAGGGATGCAAGTTCTGGCCTTAGCCTTCATTATTCTTAAAACAAACAAAGTTTTCATACAATTGGCTTGGATTGATGCCTTCTATATGTAGTCGATATTTTAACACAACTTAATTACTAAATTTCTCTGCAACAACCAAATGTGTACAATATTAATCCGTGATCAGAATAACATGTCTAGAGTCTAGACTATTGAGTACGGGGGTTAAGCCGCAAGGCTTCGATACACCAACAACTTAGTCCTCATATAATTAGTTACTCTTCTTAAGTGAATCTACTAAGATCATCAAGTTGGTTCCGAAAACTAGCTCAAGGTATATGCCTAGTGTAGTTGGCATGGTTATGTCCAAAAGGTTTAATCAACTAGGTAGACTGGTAGTTGGGTTACTTCACTGGCTAAATACATGATTAGGCAACTTATGTCTTGCTGTTGGTTTTCTCCAAGTGGTTGAATGTCTAAAGCTACTAGTGCATTTGTTTAGTTGGCGAACCTTTATTGCTAATGGGTTTTAGAATCTATAGTTACTTACCGTTTAGTGGCTTAAATCAATACAGAACCCCAGTTGCCTTTCCTAGTGGCTTAAACAGTTTAACCAACTAAATTTTTCTGCTGTTGAAAAAATTTAGTAGCCTTTGGTCAGTTTTTTTGTAGTGTCAGCTTTCAAATATAAAGTATGCTCATGTGGACATCTTGTAAACCCTTTCTTAATGAAATAAAAATGTATTCTTGTATACCAAGCACGTGGTGCTTGTTTCAGACCAACCAAAGCTTTATTTAGTTTATAAACTTCATTCCCCTTTCCCTCCATAATGTAACCTGCTGGATGCTCAACATAAACCTCTTCTTCTAACACACCATTTAATAATCAAAATACAATGTATTTTTTTTATCAAGCGACAAAGGAGCATCTTTGCCAGCTTTTAGGGATGCAAGTTCTGGCCTTAGCCTTCATTATTCTTAAAACAAACAAAGTTTTCATACAATTGGCTTGGATTGATGCCTTCTATATGTAGTCGATATTTTAACACAACTTAATTACTAAATTTCTCTGCAACAACCAAATGTGTACAATATTAATCCGTGATGAGAATAACATGTCTAGAGTCTAGACTATTGAGTATGGGGGTTAAGCTGCAAGGCTTCGATACACCAACAACTTAGTCCTCATACAATTAGTTACTCTTCTTAAGTCAATCTACTAAGATCATCAAGTTGGTTCCCAAAACTAGCTCAAGGTATATGCCTACTGTAGTTGGCATGGTTATGTCCAAAAGGTTTAATCAACTAGGTAGACTGGTAGTTGGGTTACTTCAGTGGATAAATACATGATTAGGCAACTTATGTCTTGCTGTTGGTTTTCTCCAAGTGGTTGAATGTCTAAAGCTACTAGTGCATTTGTTTAGTTGGCGAACCTTTATTGCTAATGGGTTTTAGAATCTATAATTACTTACCGTTTAGTGGCTTAAATCAATACAGAACCCCAGTTGCCTTTCCTAGTGGCTTAAACAGTTTAACCAACTAAATTTTTCTGCTGTTGAAAAAATTTAGTAGCCTTTGGTCAGTTTTTTTGTAGTGTCAGCTTTCAAATATAAAGTATCCTCATGTGGACATCTTGTAAACCCTTTCTTAATGAAATAAAAATGTATTCTTGTATACCAAGCACGTGGTGCTTGTTTCAAACCAAACAAAGCTTTATTTAGTTTATAAACTTCATTCCCCTTTCCCTCCATAATGTAACCTGCTGGATGCTCAACATAAACCTCTTCTTCTAACACACCATTTAAGAATGCCGACTTCACATCCAACTGAAAAATCTTCCAATGTTTTTGTGCAGCTAAAGCAATAATCATACGCACTGTATTAAGTTTTGCAACTGGTGAAAACACTTCTGAATAATCAACAACTTGTATCTGTCTATATCCCTTAGCAACTAATCTTGATTTCAGTCTTTCTACCTCACCGTTTGACTTGTATTTTGTTTTGTAAACCCACTTAACACCAAGGTTTCTTTCATGATGGTAGTGTTGTCAGTTCCCAAGTGTTATTCTTCTCAATTGACTCTAATTCTTCATTCATGGCTTGAATCCAACCTTGTTCTTTAGAAGATTCTTCATAAGTTATAGGATCACAATCTCCAAATAATGCAAAGTTCACCACATCATCATCAATATCTTCATTATCTCTTAATAAAACATAATCATTTAATATTGTTGGCATGACATATTTTCTTCTTTGTCTTGTAGCTTCTTGTTGTGGTATAGCTTCAGTTCTTGGTTCTTCATGATGTTCTTCACCATTGTCTTGAGTTTTCACTTCTTCTTCAACTACTATTGGAACTGTTCTCACAGCCGTAGGTGGATCAACTATCCTTGTTGATCCAGTGTGTGGATTAACATTCCTTGTTGACCCATAATTTGGATCAACATTGTTTGTTGACCCAGTATTCCAATTTTATTGTGAATCTTCAACAAATATCACATCTCTACTTGTGATTACTTTTCCTGGATTAAACAACTTATATCCTTTGGTTACGGAACTATAACCAACAAGAATACACTTCTCACTCTTATCATCCAACTTTTTGCTTAGCTATTTGGGTACATGTGCATATACAATACACCCAAAAACTCTTAGATGTCTTACACTTGGTCTTACACCTCTCCAAGCTTCTTATGGTGTCATATTATTCAAACTATTTGTATGACATCTGTTAAGTAAGTATACTGCTGTGTCTACTGCATAACCCCAAAATTTATTTGGTAAATATTTTGTTCTTCTTATAGTTCTTTCCATTTCCATTATTGTTCTATTGTTTCTCTCAACAACATCATTATGTTGTGGTGTATATCTAGTTGTTAACTGATGTTGAATACCATGTTTTTCCATGAAACTGTCAACCACAATATATTTTTTTCCTCTATCAGTTCTTAATATCTTGATGCTCTTACCAATCTGTTTCTCAGCATAAACTTTGAAACTTCTAAAATCTTGAAAAGCATCACTCTTTTTTCTAAGTAAATAAACCCATGCCTTTCTATTATAATCGTCACTAAAAGTTATAAAATAAATATTACCTCCATGTGAAGTTACTTCAATAGGACCACACATATCACTATGAAATATCTCCAATTGTTGATCACCTCTTATGGCTTTGTTGACTGGAAATGGATTTCTGTGCTTCTTGCCAAAGATACCATTCTCACATCTTGATTCTGGAATCTCAATAAAGGGTAAACCTGACACCATCTCCTTCTTTGATAAAGTTTGCAAACTGTTAAAGTTCACATGTCCCATCCTCTTATACCATAATTAATAATCATTATGCACCCTACTACTGTAACAACTTTCCTTCTGATGTTGAATATTCAAAGGAAATAATCTGTTTTTCGTCATCTGTACTTTTTCTATCAGCCTTTTTCTTTTATCTCTAATGAAGCAAAAACCATTGTAAATATTCATAGAATATCCTCTTTCAGACATTTGACCCATGCTCAATAAATTTTGATGTAAACCTGGTACATAGAATACATCCATGATATATTCCTTTAAACCATTATTAAGAAAAATTCCTTTTCCCATAACTGTAATTGTAGAAATATTACCAAACTTTACAGTTGATCTTACAGATTCATCAACATTATCAAATAAGTCTTCTCTTCCACATATATGATTGCTACAACCAGTATCTAGGTACCACTTAAGTTGAGGTTGTTCTTTTGATGTATGACATGCAAGTATGATATTTTCATCCTTCTTTTCTTCTTCTTCTTCTTCTTCTTCTTCTTCTTCTTGACTTTCAGCTAAATTAGCTTTGAAGTTTGATTTATAATTTTTTTCAGTAGTTTTTCTAGGTTTTGGACACTCATTAGCAAAGTGCCCAAAATCTCCACAGTTGTAACACTGAAGTTTTGATATATCAATTTGCATGCTTCCCTGATAACCTGCATTAGATCTTGCTCCAGTATCGTTCCTATTTTGATATCCTCCATTATTGGGTCTTCTTCCAGTGTTAGAGCTTCCTTGATTATTAGTCCATCTGACTTGTTTTGCAGCAGTTGCCTTCTATAGTAATCTTTGTCCATAAGCTTGTAATGAACCCAACAACACATCAAGAGTCATAGTTGTAATTGTATTGCATTCATCTATAGCAGTAACCATTGATTCAAATTTCTATGGTAAGCTTCTTAGATTCTTCTCTACAATTGCTGAATCTTCTATAGTATCTCCATTAGCTTTCATCTCATTGACAAGATTTAATGTCTTTAAGAAAAACTATGATATTGTTTCAGTAGTTTCCATCTGCAATAATTCATACTTTCCCTTTGTAATCTAACCTTCTTGACCTTGTCGGATCCTTGGTAGTAGCTTATCAAACCATACCATGCTATTTTAACTTCTTTAATGTAGATAACTCTATCATGAGAGATTCATGAATACCCTGATGAATAATATATGTAGCTTTAGGATTCTTCTTTCTATTTTCAGTTGAAGTTGTTTGCTGAGCTGCTTCAACTACTGCTCTTTCTGCTGGTTCTACATAACCATCTTTCACGATATCCCATACCTCTTGGTATATGAATATATTCTCCATCTGCAACCTCCAGTGCTCAAAGTTTTTACCTTCAAACACTGGTACCTTAATTAAACTTAAACTCATCATCTTCTTCAACTTAACAACTCATACCCACATCCCTAGAATGTGATACCAGTGCGCTGATACCAGATGTAGAAAATCTGATATCAAAGACTTAATGAAAACTTAACACAAACTTAACTCAAACAATTCTCTTAATTGATGTATTTCGACTCATGGCTCAACAACCTATTTATAAGTTTAATAAACTTGACTCTCAAGCAATAAACACTTTCCTAATATAACCAAACTCTAACAAAGACTCTTCTAGAAAATTCTTACGTAAACAAACTCTAAAACCAATAATACTTGCAACCAAATTTTACTTCTAAATGTCAGACCATCGTATCAACCAAACTAGTTGATTCACGCACTGTTTCAACAAAACTTGTTGACCCACTCAAACTCTGTCAACTCTCATAGTTGATTCCAATCAACTCTATCAACAATACTAGTTGATCCTTAGTGTAATCTTCACATTACCTTGGTTTAACCTTAATACCTTGTAATCTTGTTTGATGCACTGTGGAATCATTTTATTGTCTTTGCAAGTGGATGTAGAACCACTGTAAGTCCTTGTGTTGTGTGTGTGCTGGATTTACTTTTATTTCATACCTCGATTTATTGTGCTAGCTTGAGCCATTTGTTTAAACACTATCCAAGCAAAACAGATCGATATAGAAACCCAGCGCCACCGATAGGAAGCTAGATCATCCAACAAGAGCTAGTACCAGCGGATGTTTGGGAGTAGGAAGAATGGGAAGGGGGAAAGGCTCGTGCGAGTGAATTTTATACTTCAGAGAGGCTTCGATCTTAGACTAATGGTAGCTGATGGTGAACAATACGTATAGTCAGATATTCACGCATGGTGATATATAACAAAATGAAAAAATATACGAGACAATCCAAGCACTTGCATTAGTAAAGAAGATGTGTATACATAAAAATCAAAACTGGCCCAGCAAACCCAAAGAAAAAGCCAGAACTAGAAGTGAGGACAACTTGCTTTCATTCGAGTGAACACCAACAAGGCGTAGTTAAACACCAACGGATTCAATCCAGTTCCCCTGATATATACCTCAGGGTTCAGGCTGCCTTTTTAGGTTTGAAGTACTCAAGCAACCTTAGTATAACCGATATGAGAGAAAGAATTAGAAATAAAGATCCAGCAACCAGCGAAATACCCGCCCATGGATTGTCAAAATATGTTTTCCTCAACGTCGCTTTGCAGAAATTCCAGCGGTCACAGTAATATATGTTCACTCTCTTATGTATATCAGCATAATAGTCGTCCTTCAAATATATGTCAGAACAAAGTTTATTGAAGATGTTACAGACATCATCATCAGTACCCAAAGTATGAGTAATGACTCCCTGATTACGAAGTAATGTGACATCTGCAGCAGAACTAACTAGGTTATCCATGAATATGGCATATGAGGTCATGTAATATGGAGATCCATTTCGATCAAAGTACTGCTCATAAGCAATGAGATTCCTAAAAAAACGACCAGTATTGATACCGACTACAAGACGAGGGATTGTCATCACTCCGTCGTCAAATTTAACATCTAGGAAACTTCCATCATCGGGGCCCATTTCGAAGCTAACTCCTGCTCGTGCCAACTCTGTTGCACTTGGAATTACACTTCCTGATAACTTATGAGAACTGTTGGGTGTAGGGGCGATAAATATGATGATGTGCTTGAAAACTTGCAGTAGTGCATCTTTAAGCATTGTGACCAGGTCTGTGCATTTTGAGAAGGGCGAAGAATTGATTTGAACAACATGCTCATTATTGGAATGAGTATCAGGGTGCATAGATTTAGCAATTAGATCGAGTAAATGCTTATTACCTTCCGCCGGAGATGCTTGTTGCAACTTGGTAATGGTATTGATTTTTCTCGGCAACTCAATATTGTTTTTGAACGAGTTCAGCGCAACCCCTTGAAAGGACATGCCCTTTTGCTTGTTCTTATGGTCTGCAGTTAGGTTGAATAAACGTTCGAGAACAAATATAGGAATCTGGTTTTCGATGAGCAAGAGATCCCAAAGAAGCGTATTCTTGCCCCATATATTATGAGACAAAAATTTGTCGTTTATCAGCTTCGTTCCTGTTAATGCGTGGAAGATTCCGATGATGAACAAACCATCAACCACCATCATTTCTATAAATTCCTTTCTTTCGAGCTTGATGATTTCCGAGTAGGACTGGCGAATGTTTTCCTCCATCTTCCCAATAGATTCAACGCAATTCCTAAATACATTTTGTATCGATTCAACATTATGCACTTCTCTTGTTCGGTTTAGAACGTTGCTCATATAGTGCAGCTTGCATTCTTCCATTGCTTCAAGGTTTTCTTTTCCCCTGTGAAAGGGACCAATAGATATCATTAAAGGGGCATATGAACTAGGCTCCGTCGTCTTGTGAAGCTTTTCATGCACCCTGCGAATACAAATTAGCTCCTGATAAGGTCTCCAAAGATGCTCACCACTTCTGTCAAACTTGGCTATCATTTCTTCAATTGGTATTGACAGTTGTTCACTCTTCGGTTGAGGCAGCAGAGGATGAACTAGAATTTCGTCATCACCGATGGTTGCCATTATCAGAAGGTTGATACGAGAAATGAACAAGTATTAGAGAAACGAATTGATAGAATTCTTCTTGGTTTCCTTGTTTACCAGGTACTATATAATGAATACTCTACAAGCACTATTAATTCATAGTCTAAGAATAGCCATCAACCTCAAACAACGTGGACAGCATAACTTCTAATATGCTCCAAGAAAAAATACAAAAAAATGACAAATACAATAGAAGTTAGAATTAACCTAACTTCACAGCATACAAATCCAAAATTCCTCAATTAATTCCACTTCACCAAAAGCCAACTTGACGTTCAAATGTCCAGGTTTTATTATAATATATACAAGCAGCCTGTGCTAACATCTTGAAGATTATGAAAGGAAGGAGTAGGACGTGCTTGATTAACTTGAAATCACATATTCGCACGTCAAGTTAATCAAACTATTTAATTCCCTGTTTGATACAACCTTCTTATCATATTAGTCAGACTAGGATGTGACACGAACATGTTCACTTAGAGCAACCACCGGATTAATTTGTGACTATGTCTCTTAATGTGGAAAAAGATAACTATCATGGTGCTCATTTTATCTACATTCTAGCAGATAGTTTAGCTTAAGCTTTAGAAAGCTATATATATATAGATAGATAGCAGTCTATGGCTTATCCAAAGTGTTCGGGAACATAGTTTCCGTCGGATGCCAAATTCAGTTTCCGCCAGGCCATATTTACTTATTTATTTTGAAGTTGGATACTCAATTTTTGTCAACTTTCTAAGTAGATATTTTTCAAGATGTGTCGAACAAATAAGACGTGCCACACAAACGATGTGGCCCAATCATATTATAACCCCTCCGACCATAATGATTGGTTTTTTTTTCGCACTCTAGGCTAAGCTAGAAATCCTAAATCAGGTCTAGCCTAGACTCACCACAGTATCTGCTTTTGTTAGTAAGCGGTTTCCCTCGACTCATTTCTGGTTGCTTCCATCACACCATGTTCTCCTTTATTAATAATTCTTAGCTGAATTATCTTGACCATCAGTTGACTGATGTTGATTGTTTGAAGATATTGTCAAGAATGGTATTTCGATAGAATTAATTTTTACTATCAGATGAACGCCGGAAATTACATGCTTACAACACCAACGTAATATTTTTAAAAGTTTATTTATTTATTACCTAATAAATTTAGATATTATTTGGATTTTTATTAAAATACGTTCACACAAAAAGTTAAAATGCTTATTTGCTGTGAAACATACATAAAATACTCGTGGTTATCTGTGTTGTATCCTTATGTGTTTATGTATGTTGCTGTGAAACATACATAAACACACAGAAAGCTACCATGTTGTGTTCTGTTATTATTCAACACATGAAAAACGTATTTAACATGCCTTGATATAAATCAAATTATGGGAATTTGTTCACAGAAGTTATGTTTTCGATTCTCACTATGTAAATCTTTATCAGTGATTTTATGAGTTGTACACAGGCTGCATTTTCAATTAATGCTGTACTTTCTCAAAGTAAAAGTAAAAGTAAAAGTGAAGGTGAAGGTAATGCGTTGAGTGCTTGACTATTTATTCAGTTTTTCATGTCTTACTTACTTGAATACTCCCTAATTTATGCACACTGTGGTCTAGAACTAGATTGTTGTAGATATATGCAGCAGTGAGCATTCGCTTCTTTGGGGTGTAATTAGCATTATTTTAGGGGCAAGCAATTGTAATTCTCCTTTTGATCTGTAGATTGTTTGAACTTTTTCCTATATACCGACGAGATACAAAGAAAAGAAAAGATAAAGGAGAAAAAACTTGATTAATTAGATTTCGATCGATATGCTATTAAAGTTAGTTCTAAGATTGGGGGGAGGCAGATAGCCAGATATATATTACTTCGTGAAAGGAGTTTATTTCTATTTATTTTTTCGAAATATTACAAAAAAGGGGCGTAAAGTAAGTTGATCGACATGAAACCATTTCACTTTCACCAGACAATATGAATACATGATCTTTTTAGGGTTAAGAAATGTTCGACCAGCCGATAAGGTAGATCTTGAGGATGATGTTGTCTTGCATAAGCTTTAAACCTTATTGTCGTTAATGTACAATGTTAAAGCATTCCTTTGGGGGTCTGGGGTCTCTGTGTTTTTATCCTACGAGGTCATACATGAGAAAAAGAGAACCCAGTGTAGCACAAGGACAACATGCCGGCCAGGTTCTATGGAAGTATGAAACCATAGTTTAGGCGATGCCGGCAAGTCATCCTTGGCTGCATTGGAGTCTCTAGATTTTCACGCTAGACCTCTGTAGAATGTCACCGATCAAGTGTTATCATCATTTATGACTGAAATGAAGAGAAGATAAGTCAATGTAACCAAGGACGACCTGCCGACTACCATTTGGCACTAGACGAAACATCTGAACACCTTAAGTACGAATCATTTTAGTAGATGTGTCTCGATTAACTTTTTTGGTCTACTGCTAATGTACGGCAAGTCATCCTTGGCTGCACTATTCATCCTTGGCTGCACTGTTGATGAAGCGTTTGTTTGAGGACTCTGTCTTTCTATCCTTTGAGGTCTAACATGAGAAAAAGAGAACCCAATGTAGCACAAGGACAACATGCCGGCCTGGTTCTATGAAAACATAGTTTAGGCGATGCCGGCAAGTCATCCTTGGCTGCATTGGACTCTCTACCTCTTCATGCTAGATCTCTGGATAATGACGACTTAAACTTTGCTGCAGAGTTATGTATATCATCATCTATGACTTAAATGAGAAGGAGACAGTTCAATGTAGCCAAGAACAACCTGCCGACAAGCATTTGCTATGCAGTAGCCCAAAAATAGAGGCATTCTTGTAGATGTTTGTCGGTCTACTGCTAATGGCCGGCAAGTCATCCTTGGCTGTATTGTACTATCAACCTATTCATTCAAGTCGTTTAGATGAATTTGACTAGCCATGTAACGCAACTATTTGATATTTAAATGAATGAACGAAACCCCAAAATTACTACTACTACTTGTGCCAAATGATGCTGTTTTCAACTGCTATTTATAGATAAAAACTAGGCCAAACTAGTTGAGACATGAGAGTTAAAATGTGCACTGGTTCTGCTCATGAGATTCTTTCTTTCTTGTTGGGAACCAACTAGAGAGAAAAAGAAGTGTGAGCACACCAAAAGGGGTTACTTAGTGTGATCCCACTGGAAGGGCATGACCCCATGAAAAAACATCTTCAGAAGGGAAACTATTTCCGTATCGTTCAAAAGAACAAACACTCCAAATTTGGTTACACAGCAAGACTTTTTGGTCATGCTTCTTTAATAAATTCAAAAACGAGGATAGGATATGGAAATTAATTAAGTGATAACTAGTTACTGAATAGGAATAGAATATTTTAATTGGATGGTGTTTATGTAGAAATATGGTTGACCCTATGAAGATTTGGTTTTATTTTCAAAATATTTCGATAACCTTTTTCTTCTATCTTTCCCCGAGAGGAACCCATGCTGTCACTTGACTGTCAAGTAAGGGGAATAACATCACTTTTGTTGCCCCTCGAAAAGGGGTTAGTTGTTATTTATTTATTTGTTTTTGATTTTATAGAAAAAATAATCCTTCACTAGAATCACTACGTCTAAAAACTTTCGCTTGTGATTTTTAGGTTATCAACAGGGGTTCAATCCCAAACCTCAATTAACAGGGGTTCTCAAAAAAAGAATTAGTTAACGCAACCATTTTATTGCGTTGTAATATAAAATAATTTTGGGGTGAAAAGGATATTTAGATCTTGATACTGTTTAGATTGACAAAAATGTAAAAATAGCCAGATGTAAACAGTTTTATCCTACCCATTTTTAAATTATTTCTTTTATTATTAATTTACATCAGGATGCATCCAGTTTCATCCTTACTATTTTTTAAGTTTAAGTCATGATGAATCCAGTTTCATCCTTGCTATTCTTTTAGTGTTAATTTCACCCATATTAATTTTACTCGTCCATTTGAACCATGTTTTAAAAATATTTGGATAAATGATTCATTTTCCGTATAAAATTGGCAAAATATATAAAAAGTTAGTGCTGTCATTTTATTATGAGTCGAAGAATTATTGTGCGTTGTAAGATCTTTTTGCCATACAAATGTTGTTTCTTTGATTTTCTAGGACAGATTTCATCAAGTATTCTTGTCATGTGAAAATCGTAATATTGTTAGATGATTAATGATTTAACAGATATATACATTGATATGGGTACGTACAGTTTTGTAGATACATGGCCGACCGGCTATTTAACGAGGTAGCAGATGTATGCATTAATCATTGAAATGAAATTGGACCAGATCAGGAGGTAAAGCCCATCTAAGGGTGTAAACAGATCCATACCGATGTCCGATGGGGTACTATCTGCATTGCCCTATCCCCATCCGAATCCGAAAATACCATATACTATCCGAATTTGATTCGAAGTCTGAACGGATATAATAATTTTCACTTCGAACTTGTATCCGAATTTTTATCCGGATATCAGATAATTATCCGATCCGAAATCATAAGAAAAATAATAACAAAATGTTTTTATGTTTGCACAAGATTAATGTTTACATAATAAAAATTAATTAGAATTAAAAAAGTTACTTATGTTTTTTAATAAAATTTAACAAAATGTTGAAATATAAAGGAAAATAAAAAAAAATAGATACATCTACACTTTCATATGTTTAAAAATATATATATATATATATATATATATTCATACATAAATTTCGGATACGGATATTTAGGATGCGAATACCTCCATATCCAAACTTGTATCCGGTTAGTAACATTTTCGGATAAAAATATCCGGATATCCGAATCCGAAAACTATTTTCGAATAATATTTGATATTTCGAATGCGAATTGAAACGAATACGGGAATTTTCGGACAACCATTGACACCCTTAAGCCCATCCTGATTTAGCAAATGGCAGTGAAAAAATAAGTGCTCAATTTTTCATCTGCCTCATTGACAAAAGCAACATCCAGGAGAGACATATTTTAACTATCCCAAATAACTTAAAATATGTTGAAAGAGAACTTCGAACTCTTTCCCAATAAAGAGTTTAATTTTCTGAAAAATATCCATTTTCCATATGTCTTTCCAAACTTTGTCTGTCATGTTCAGATTGTTTGAATTTATTCCATTCTAATTTAATTTGACATACATAGATTGATTTGATTGTGAATTTTCTAGAGGAAACATCAGTCATTTAAGTTTATCTAGTTTTGAACTGCTATAGCTTGTTAGAAAAACATTTATCTTGCAAATTCTCTCTACAATATTGGTTGAAAATATTGTTTTGAACTTTGAAACGTTCCAGTTTTTGGTAATATGATCTAAAAGATCTACTACATGTGTTAGAGAGTTGTTGGTACTATTACGGTATTGAAACAATTGCATGCTAATCCTGGAATCCATTTATCCTCCCAGATATAAATGAAATTCCTATTTTGTCTGTGAGTTTAATCACTTTGATAATACAATTCTAAATGCGGGAACTCGGTGATGAGGTTTTAACATTATATGCAGACTTTTTACTAAAATATTAGATTTTAGAAGAGAACCCAATAAACAGTCTTGTTTTTTAATGAATCTCCAGGCCACTTTAACTATCATAGTTAAATTAGTTTTATAAGCATCCCTGAACCTAGCCTCCTTTTATGTAAAGTATTATAATTAAAGACGGGTTATGCTTTGGGGTAGTATCCTCTGATATTTTGTTGTTGTATCCACCGAAAATCCATTTGAAGGGTATTGATTTTGTTGGTCGCTTTCTTAGGTATACCAAAACAACCTTTTCCAGGTCAGTTTCTTAGTTTGGACTCTTTGCTATAGGGGTGCTCCAACTCTTGATTACTTATTCAAGCCTGGTTTGATTCATGATTCTAAATGCCTTGTTTGTGATCAATACGCAGAACCAAATGATCATATTTTCACGCGGTGCATATTTTCTTTTTATATATGGTCATACTTTCTGGAATGCTTTGGATTTAATTGGGTCTTAGCTGGTGATGTTAAGAGAACTCTATTGGAATGAGGTGTGAAGAAAAGAAAGAACAAGGTAAGTAAAATATGGGGCGTGCTGCTTTTTTCCATTTGGTGGACTATTTGGAATGAACGCAACAACATACCTTTATAACACCAGAGCTAGAACTTCCAAGAAACTTACAACTGCTGTAAAATGCTTGATGTTCAATTGGGCTTTAAATTCGGATGTATTTCATGGTACTTCTCTTTCTACTTTGATAAATTATTGGGATCCAGTGCTTCCGTTGATCCATGTATCTCCTAATCTCTCCTCACTCTTTTAGTACCTGAGGTATTTCCAATTTAATTTTTCCTTTTTCCATCAAAAGGGGAAAAAAATGATTTCAAAAGTTTGCATTCTAGACAAAACATTTTTGTTAAAGACTATTTTACTTGTCTGTGGTAAGAATTTACTTTCCCAACCTTGGATTTTTTGTTCCGTTTTCTCAACTACTGTTTCAAAAATATTCATTTTTGATTGTCTATGAAAAGAGGAGTTCTTAAGTAAAAGTCTTTTAAATCAATTTTTTTTTCTGAGAAGTTAGGACATCATCCTTTTGATGTTGAGGGTGGACTTTCTTGCTGAAAAAAGAACAGATCTATCAAAGTTGATTAACTGATCTAAGACTCTACTAAAGATTTTGATTATATATAGCAGGTACTTGCATTCATTTAGGTTACCTTTGTCTAAAAGAATACAGTCATTTGCAAGAAAAAAATAAGAAAGAAAGAAAAGAAAAGAAAGATCATGGAATATTTTATATGTTATATAACTTTTCTAAAAATTGGAAAAATAATAGTTTTTATAGAAATGTAAAAATCTAATCTATGCATATGGTTATTCATATTTCCATTAAAATTATAATATATGTTGGCCCTTTGCTAGGTAAGTGCTCTCATAAGGGGATGCCTCTTTGGAAAGGTTGATGTTGATATTCATTGGTATTTTTCTGACCACATGAAAGTGAATTTGAGTTTTAGGAGCCAAGTTTGTGGAAAGTGATAATTTATAACGTAACACTGTTTTTTTTTGACCCCATTAAAATAGTACCTCCGAAATTTGAAACTTTTCTAAAGTACCTTCACGGTTTAGTATTCCATCCTAATTAGTCAGCGCTAGTTTAATTTTCAAAATTTACTTATTTATATTCTTTATTTGTTGACACGTTGACCTTCTACGTCATTTTTGAGGTTCAACGAGTTCGGTTCAGGAATGTGTCATCATTTTCAGGTTCATTACATCATTCTTCAAAAGGGTTCATCATTTCCAAATGTCTTGGGGTTTTTGGTTGGTGGAGAATAGACCTTCTATAATATTTTTCAGGTTAGTCGAGCCTGGTTCAGGATCATTACACACCACTTTCAGGTTCGTCGATCCTGGTTCAGGTTCGTTACACCGTTTTCAGAATCGTCGAATCATTAACTCTCCCTGCCAATGAGATGTGTTCAAGGGTAAACAGGACTTTTAATAGATGAGATAACTGCCATCTAGTGTTTAACTAAATGGAAACAGTTACTTGAAAAAAGAAAAAAAAAAGGAAAAGGAAAAGCACTTTAGAAAAGTTTTAAGAAACGGGGTGTATTTTGGATGTGTACTTTTCAAAACGGGGGAACTTTATAAAAGTTTCCTTGTGGAAATTACTATTTAACAACGTTCAAACAGCTAGCTGGTTTAGGTGCCAAGTTTCTCAAAATCTCTTGTTATCCTTTATCTATTAAATTAGAAGTTCTCACTAATTTAAATAACGGTGGGAACAAGTGATTTATCAGTAAAAAAAAAGGGAGTTACCTAACACATTTCAGAAGTACTTTTCTGTATGGGGACTATATCCCTTAATCCCATTTAGAAAAATTAATAGTGTATATTGCACCGATCCTCCCTCGTATTAGAACAGGCAATTGGGCAAAATAACTAGGGGATATTATGTTAATAAGATAAAATAGGAATCTAAATAGTAATTTACTGGTATCCTCCATCCATGCATTTTATGTAATTTCTAATTCACCCCTTAATGATCATACTGATTTTGGATAGCCGTTATAAACTGCTGCCATGTTGTCACCGTATAAGCGAAACCTGAAGTATTTGCTTCCCACCATATAAGCGCATGATCATCTAGTCTAAGTCTAGCGAAACTTATTCTTTGCTCGTTGCTGATTCCCTTAGTGATGAAATAAGCCTCTTAAGGATTTGATCCAGCCATCCAATTTTTCTGGGTTTGAATCCCCGTTATACGCAGGGATCTCGATTCTTGCCTCGACTTTAAATGGTGTATTGTCGGCAAAACTTAATTGTCTTTCCTTATTATGTATTCAATCAGAACCACCTGTTGACTTGGATTGTGTAGGTTGTAATCGTTTTATCATCTCAGTTAAAGCAGCCAGATCATCCTTCATTGATTTCATCTCTGCCAAATCTCTCTTCATGATTTTCATATCTTCCTCTAATTTCTCCATAGCGTTTTCTTGCAGATTGGATGATGATGATGAGAAAGATGTTTTCTTCCTTTTATCAATATTAGGATCTAACTGTAATACCTTTTTACCCTTGGATCGAAGCCCTTCCATTCGTCACCGGAAACATTGCTTACGAACCTTCTAGCTCTGATACCACGGATCAGTTTCTGGACACGTTAATTATATTGCTTTAGAGTAAGATCTTTACAACGTTTACCTTTTAGGTTTTTTTTTGCCCTATGTGTTGTTTCTTCCTCTAGATTTGTTTTCTACTAGTATTCCTCTAGTCTTCTGCATGTGTCCTCTACAGGCACTCAAGGTGCCTATTTATAGGTTTGGAACTATGCTAAAACTAGTTATACACAGATTAGGTAACCCCTTTATTTTTGTAACCTTTTAGGAATAGAACTCCTATTTTTCCTTGTAGGAATAGGATATCTATTTCTAGAATTACTTGGAGAATAATTTAGTTGTGTTTTAAACCTAGGTATAGAGCATTCTAATTGGCATGTACCTAAAAACAGATCAGGCATGGTGTTCATACTAAAACTATGCCGGTACGCAAAACCTGATGAATACAATATCGACATTAACTGAAACTGAAAACTTCCGGTTACAATTTTTTATTCTCACCTGAACGAGTGCTTTTAAAACAACAATTATCGACGATTAGGTTTCTTTCCATGAGACATGTTTATATAATCGACTAATCGCCGAAGAAACTTTTGAATCGACGATGAAGACATGTGGAAATCGATGATGGAAATTAAAAAAAAAAATTCAAAGACAGGAACCGACGGAGAAGGAGATGAGAAGTTAAAAGGGAATGGGGTAAGAGTAAAATAATTTATGTTCTTAGATTTAGTTTTTATTTTAAGAAAAAAAAAAGTAGTTTTGCACTTTACCCTAAAAACACCCCTCTTAGCATAACTTTAAAGATAGGAATAGTATTTTGTAGTCCTAATTATTTTGCTTATTACCCAATTGCGCGTTCCCAATATTAGTCTGTGTTAAATTAACACAAACTTCACAACGAATCCAAATAACACCATCTATTTGACAGGCGTCGTACTCAAGAATTTGACTGACTTGCAGTGTTGGTCTAATATGATAGTAGAAAATTTTCATGCGATTCATGTGGATACGTGAAGCAGTACGTATACTCGAGAATCTGACTCATCAAAACATATGGATGGAAAACAAGTCAAATGGACAACAAAGCGAAGAAGCATAGCATATATATCAGCTTACTTGGAACGTGGGTGCCAAACAAAACTTTTATACTGTATTAGTATTGACTTATTAGTTATGGTCCATGGAATTGGATTCTTTGACACATCACAGTTCAGGCACACAATCCGCAAATGAAGAGCATCTTCTCTTCAAAAGTGTCCAGCGGAATGAAGGCCTTTCTCAAGTCAAGACTTTGAGCAGGTTTCATCATTGCTATACCATAATCCTTCATTCGCAGCTTAACAGATTCAGAACGTCTCATGTTGTTGATTGACACCATGCACTCTCGTAGTGAGTAAGCATCCATTTCAGAGCTTTCAAGTTGCTTTCTAGTATCCATTTCAGCACTTTCATGGTGGTGCTTTCTAGCCTGTCGCTCCGCTTTTTTTTCTTCTTTATGTTGCTTCTTAACTAACTCTATAAGTTCCTCCAGTTTTGCAACACCATCATCAGCAGAAGGTTCACGTATTTTCCTCTTCCCTGAGTTATTTGAGGTGCCAGCGTTACTTTGTGAACACGCATAGATGCTATTATCCTTGTCTGCTTCTAGGTGTGGACACAGAATTCCAGTTGGCATATGAACGACACATTCTCGGAGGCGAACACTACTTCGAACAAGTTATATAAATTATGGATTATATGCAGAAGTAGGCCTGGTCTGGACCCTCACTTTCATTTTTAGGCCACTTTTTTTATTTCTTGCAAAACTAGGCAAGTTCAACGGATTCCATCCACTTTAACCATCTCGGTCAATTTATCGCGTTGACTTGTCAATATCTCGCCAAAATATCATATAGGGAGATCTCATACATGTAGTAAGATTACTGAAATGTCCTTCACACGTGTGTGTCAGTCACACTAGATAAGATGTCCACGTGTTGCTAAAATGGGCTTTTTACAAATATAAAAAGACCTAAAATGCATTCATTCAGTTCCTCCTTTCCTGTTCTTCTTTCTATCTCTGTTCTTTACCAGCCGCTTCCGAAAATAAGAGAGATTAATGTAGAAAATCTAGGGTTTGAGATGATTAGAGAAAGATAGTGGTAGCTGCAGAAAGGGTGGAGGATGTTGAAGGCGAGCTGAGAAAGGTGTTTCGATTGTGGTTGCGAGCTAAAAAAGCGATGCGTTGCAGTTGCAGTTGATTTTTTTTTTTTGTCTTAAAAGTTGCAATTGCAGTTGATTTGAGATATGGTGATGAAATACAAGCAGTTGATGGTGGATTTGATTTGGGTTTGTGTCGAACTTACAATCTGACTCTAGTTGGAGATGTTACAAATTTTTTTTTTAGGGATTTGTGGTTATCTGCATTTGAGATGAAATTGATAAGGAATTAAAATGATTTTTGGTGATGTGTTTGCTGATTGAGACTTGGTAGAGGATATTTAACAATTTAATTATGATGACAAGATGGAGACAGGAGTGGTTGTTGTTGAATTAATGAAATGATAGATACAAGGTCGTGAAAGGGTGGGTTTCATAGAATTGGAGACTCGAGCAAAATCAGTGAAGAAATGGGTTGGTTGTGAACAACACTGAGTACTCACTTTCAATTTAATCGATTATAATGTATGAACCAACATCGTGCTGTAATTGACTTGAATCTATGAGTGTTTATGCGGAGATTGAAACAAGAAAATGAAGATCTGAGATGTTTAATGATGAACAGAGTGAATCGATGTTGCTGACGGTCTAATCAATGTTTTCATTAATGGGGTTATGTTGATGAATAAGAAGATGGGTTGCTCAAATTGACTTTGAAACCATAAGATTTGTTGATTTCAGAAGGATGTTTGATTGATTGTTAGTGCAGAGAAAGATAGTGTTCGCTGCAGAAAGGGTGGTTCATGTCGAATACAAGATGAGAAAGGGGTTTCAATTGTGGTTGTTATGAATTCATTATAGAATTAGAGTGAAATGGTTGTTGTGGAGGTTGAGATCGATGGGATCTGTGCTGTGGAGGTTGAGATTCAGAAGAGGTTGTGTAATTTAAGAACTAAAATTGAGACAGAGATGAAGAAGTGGAAGTTGGGTTTCAATTGAATTGAGAGATCGAAAAGGTGTTGGTTGTTTGACCTTGAAGTTAAGAGAAGGATGTGATGTAAGAGAGTTGTAATGATGTTGATGTGAAATAGGTGATGGTAGAATTGATTTGAGTCCGCTGTTGTTGTTCCGAGCAGTATCTGAGAGAGGGTTATGTTGCTCAGAAATGTGGAGAGCTGATGGTTTGAGAGAGAGAATGGTTGTTACAGAGGAGCTGGAGGCACTTGTGGAACTGCAGAGTGGTTGAGGTACTGTGTTAATTGAATGAGTGCAGTTTATAGTGAATTGGTGGGTAAGTTTGATGGATGAAGGGATGAGCAGGTGGAGTTGTTGATGCAGTGCTGCAGGAGTTGTTGCTGTGTGCATCACTGATTTCAGCTAAAATTGCAGGTATATTGCAGCTGCAGGAATTGATATTAAAAGGCTGGTTGATGTTGGAGTTGTGCTGCAGAGAAGTCACAACTGGTGGTAAATGGGTTTGTGTGTTGCGTCAGAGAATGTCAGATCTAAGAAAATGGAACAAGCAAGAATTGGCTTTTGTTTTTACAGGAAAGTCTGTGGAGAATAGTTGTCTTGTGTTATTGAATTGAGTAGGAAGACAGAGATTATCGTGCTGGGATGGTCGAAAGAACTGAAGCTGTTGAAGTGCTGCAATGTACAAGTAGTAGCAGGTGGTGTTGCTAGGTGTAGCTGGGAGAACAAATGGTGCTATGAGTCTGAGATGGAATTGCAGGGAGCAGGTGTTAGAAGTGAAGTTGCTAGGTGTAGCTGGGAGAACAAATGGTGAAGAGATTAATGTGTATTTTATAGGTTTGAATGATTGGAAATGGGAGCTATTGGTGGAATTGAATCATATTGCAGGGAAAGAGATAGAATATGGTCGTAGAAATCAAGAGGGAGTTTATCTCTGAAGCAGCAGCAAAATGCACACGAGGTGCTTGTTAAAATGCATGAACCGCACAACTCTTTTTTTAGCCTAAACTGAATTAGCTTTGCCGTCAATTAGATACTGCTTTTGATGGATTATAAACACACATAGATGAGTTGAACTAAGAATGATGGGTTCTCTTTGCTTCTGAGAATGATGATAGGGAAATGGTCGTGATTACAGTACATACATGGGTTGAACTGAAACCGTTCCCCGATTTAAATCAGTGACACTGACTCAAATCATCGATTCAAAGGACTTCAAAGGAGGAACTGAGTTAAATCAATGATATAACATTAAGCCAGTGATACAAAGGACTTTTAGGTCTTTTTAGTTACACCTAACGGTGCTAACTTTCCATCCATCACTTTTGGTCAAAACTTGCCTAGTCTAGCAATAAATAAAAAAAGTGGCCTAGATTTGAAAAGCACCAAAAAAACAAGCCTATTTTTGTAAAAAGCCCATAAATTATCAACATATATTTTAGACCCGAGGTCCTGAATTGTGCAGCTTTTGGCCGGCTCTGTTTGTAATATATATATATATATATAACCAAACCTTACCATATAAATTCAATAAATTATAGAGAAATGGTCAATGAATTCTTTCCTTGATTACTTCTTCCCATTTCGATTCAGGCCAGTCCAGTTTTCCTGTTGCAGCGTTATACTTATCAGCAGTTAACCCTGAAATGGTCCTCCAAACAACATATTTTTTCTTCAAGGCATCCCTGTGGTTCTTTAATGCTTTTTGGTCTAAATCATATAGCAAACTTTCCCTGAACTCGTTGTTTATGGCTTCTATAATTCGTTTCCAAGATGTTACTTTTTTTAAGAGATACTATGGTATCTTGTCATATCTTCTTCTTAACCGCATATATATTGAATGTTGTCATAGTATTGTACCTATTTTTTTTATATTTTGTTTCCATTTTTCTCGTTGTAATCCTTGTATATGTATTATGGATTAGACCATATAATGAATACAATGCAATAGAGATTTTTCTCTCAATCTGTTTGGTTTTCCTTTGATGCTCATATTCTATCATGGCATCATAGCTAGGTAAGATCTGAAAGGCCACCTTCTGCTGCAAAAAAACAATCTTCTTAGCCAGTAATCATTTACTCTTGTGTGTCAGCACCTATTTACCTTCAGTTATAAACCCTAATCCATTTACTCCTATTTCATCCTCCTGACAATCATGTCACGCGAATTTTCAACCTATTATTGCAAAACTAGATGGTACTAATTACACTCACTGGTCTTTTCTTATGAAAATCTTTCTCAAAGGCAAAAGCATGTGGAAATACATAGATGGACATAAACAAAACCCAAAGAATATACTTCTATCATCAAAGAGAAGGGAACAAAAACATCAACAAGTAGTGTTGAAACCTAGGAGATAAACAATCACAAGATCCTGACTTGGATTGGCAACACAGTGATTACTTCAATCAGTATGCAGCTTACAAGATTTGAAGTTGTTAAAGATGCTTGGGACTTTCTTGCAAAAAGGTACACACAAATTAAATTTTCTCAAAGATACAAGCTTGAACAAGATATTCGTTATATGAAGCAACCATTAGATCAATCTATTTCTGATTTTCACTCTGAGATATTTGTGATTTGGAATCAACTCGCGCTTATGGAGACAAAAATGACAACTGACTTGGCAATATGGGAAAAATATAGAGAAGAGACAAGACTGGTTCAACTCTTTACGGCCCTACGAGAAGAGTTTGAATCAGTCAGAGGTGTTATTCTTCATCGTTCACCTCTTCCATCCGTAGAAACTGCTTTATCTGAGATGATTACTGAAGAAACGCGCTAACGGATCAATCCAGAGATCTCAGGAGTGTTTGCTATGCCTGCACCCCATCCAAACTTCAACAATCAGAAGAATGGTCTTTTGACACAGCGTGATTCCTCACAACCCGTTTGTCATAATTGCAAGAAAACTGGTCACGTAGCAAGGAATTGTACTCTGCCACCTGCTAAAATACCGCAAGATACTCCTACCAACCAGTGCAAGTACGGCAAAGAACTTGGACACTCTACAAGAAACTTCACATCTCCAACCTCTAGGAATATGCGGAGATTAAATGCTAACGGTACAACCAGGTTCAATGGTTCAAGTAGATTCTCTGCTGCACCAGTTTCATATGCTGAATCATTACCATCTCCACCATCTCAATCAACTGTTTCAGTTAATACATCATCACCTAGTCTTGCTGACATACAGTAGATGATTAAACAAGCTCTTTCAGTCATTAACAATACTGCAGCTGCATCAGTCTTCTCTGCTTCCTCAGGAATTTTCTCAATTGGATGGTATCTAGATTCGGGAACATCCAATCATATGACTTATGATTCAAAAGTTTTTGACAGTCTTTGTCCAGTTGTTTCTCCTAAGATTCACACTGCAGATGGAACTGTTGTAACCGCCAGTCACATTGGGGTGGTTAGAGATTCAAACAATATTTGTGTACCATATGTTCTTCTTGTTCCTAAGATTACAATGAAGCTCATCTCAATTGGTCAATTATGTGATCAAAGTTTTAACATTGTTTTCTCTCCTATTGGTTATGTTATTCAGGATCTCAAAACAGGGAAGCTAATTGGGTTAGGCCGTAGAGTGGGTCGACTATATCTTCTACAAACTCTGATTATTCCATCAAAACTCAGAAATCATGTTACAGAAACTACTACTACATCCCACTCCACATCTCCTTTTATGTCTTGGCATTCTAGACTAAGTCATGTTTCTTTTTCTCGTCTTTCACATATGGTCAATAAAGGTATACTAGGAGACACACAAGTAGACAAAGAACCTAGTTGCATCTCTTGTAAACTGGCAAAACAACCAGCACTTTCTTTTAATGCAAGCACCTCAAAAACTACTGAACCTTTTGCTCTTATTCACTCTGATGTTTGGGGTAAATCTCCAGTGATGTCTAAAGGAGGTGCATTATACTATGTGAGTTTCATTGATGATTATTCTCGATATACTTGGGTTTATCTGTTTAGTTCAGGAACACAATTTCTTAACTTATATGTAACCTTTTCAACTATGGTGAAAACTCAGTTTGGTAAAACTATCAAAATCTTCCGTGCTGACCAAGGAGGTGAATATATATCCACTCCTTTCAAAGATTTTCTCAAAACTCAAGGAACATTATTACAACTATCTTGCACTGAAACTCCAGAGAAAAACGGAGTTGCAGAACGCATACATCGTCATATTATCGAAACAGCTAGGATCCAACTAGTTTCTGCATCAGTTTCATCCAATTTCTGGGGAGAGTCAGTTCTTACAGCAGTTTATACCATCAATCATGTCCCAACAGCTATAATTGGAGGCAGTTTCCTTATGAATACCTTTACAGAAACCTGATTACTCTGAGCTTAAAATCTTTGGTTCAACGTGTTTTGTTCTCCTTTCTGAGCGTGAACGAAATAAGCTTACTCGAAAGAATGTTCTTTGTGTGTTTCTTGGCTATGGTATTTAACAAAAGGGATATCGCTGCTATGATCCAGTTAGTAGAAAACTTCGAGTCTCTAGACATGTAACTTTTTGGGAAAATGTTACATTTTGGTCTCTTCCAAACTGTAAATCCTCTTCTTTTGAGAACTTCATTTACACTGATCCTTTTTCTAGTGAATTTAGCACCAATACATCTCTAGTGCCTGTGTCTAGTAATGAAACTGTTTCACATACAGATGATACTCTTCAGATTCCAGCTGTGTCTGACCACTCTATGCCTCCACCTGATAATGTTACATTGGAAATAGATCCTGATTCTAAAGTTAATACACCGCCACCTCGCAATCGAAGACCTCCAGCTAAGTTCTCTGACTACCATTGCTCATTATCCACTATTATGTCTATTTATGAACCAAGAAACTACAGAGAAGCTGCAGCTATACCAGATTGGCAGGATTTGATGACAGATGAGTTGACTGCACATAAAGAAGCTGGTACATGGGAAATGGTAGATCTTCCCTCTGGAAAATCTGTTGTTGGAAGCAAATGGGTCTACAAAGTCAAAAACAAGTCGGAGGGGAGTATTGAACGCTGCAAATCTCGTGTTGTTGCTCAGGGTTATATTCAAGAATATGGTATAGAATATGAGGAAACGTTTGCTCCTGTTACACGCATGGTAACTGTTTGTACACTCATTGCAGTAGTTGATGTTCAACAGTGCGATCTTCATCAAATGGATGTAAAAAATGCATTTCTTAATGGGGAGTTGCAAGAAGAAGTCTACATGTGTCCACCTCTTGGATTAGATCATGCTCCAAATCAGGTGTGTAAACTTCGTCGTCCTATCTACGGACTGAAACAAGCACCTCGTGCTTGGTTTGAGAAATTCAGTAGTGCAATTCTTCAATATGGCTTTACACAGAGTTACTACGATTCAACAATGTTTACACGATCATCAACCAAAGGTATTGTTATCCTTCTATTGTACGTAGATGATATAGTTATTACTGGCAGTGACATTGAAGGAATAAAGAATCTTAAAACTCATCTAAGTACATGCTTTCAAATGAAGGATCTTGGTCCACTATGTTATTTTCTTGGTATTGAGGTGAACAAATCAGCTGATGGTTATTTCGTTTCTCAAGCTAAATATGGGTCTGAAATCATTGCACGCTCTGGAATTATTGATGTTAAAATTACAAACACTCCACTGGAAGTGAATGTCAGACATGGACCTTCAGATGGAACGCTTTTATCCAATCTAACCTTATATCGACAGTTGGTAGGGAGTCTGAACTACATAACTATTACTCGACCTGATATAAGTCATGCAATTCATATTGTAAGCCAATTCATGTCAGCTCCTCGTTTTACTCATTATGCTTCTGTTCTTAGAATACTTCGTTATCTCAAGGGAACCTTATATCAGGGGATGCAGTTCTCATCTAAATCTAAACTGATTCTTAGAGCATACTCAGGTTCAAATTGGGCAGGAGATGTTACAGATAGGCGATCTATTACAGGGTATTGCTTGTTTTTGGGAGATTCTCGTATATCTTGGAGAAGTGAGAAACAGACTGTTGTATCTCGTTCAAGTGCTAAGCAGGATATCGAGCTCTAGCTCATACAACTTCTGAGATCATATGGCTTCGATGGTAACTCAGCGACATGGGAGTTGTCATTTCTACACCTACACCTATATTCTGTGACAACAAAGCTGCAATTCAAATTACTCATAATGACGTTTCTCATGAAAGAACCAAGCATATAGAGATTGACTGTCATTTTACAAGGCATCATATTAAGCATGGAACAATTACTGTTCCTCACGTAAGCTCGGAATTTCAATTGGAATATTTATTCACCAAGTCACATCCTGCTCCTCGACTAAAGTTCTTGCTTTCCGGAGACTCAAGATGAGTTCAGCACCATCTTGAATCTGGGGGGGGGGGGGTGTTACGATATACTATAGTATCTTTGTCATATCTTCTTCTTAACTGCATATATATTGAATGTTGTCATGGTAGTGTACGTATCTCTTGTACGTATATTTTGTATATTTTGTTTCCATTTTTCTCGTTGTAATCCTTGTATATGTATTATGGCTTAGACCATCTAATGAATACAATGCAATAGAGATTTTTCTCTCAACCTGTTTAGTTTTCCTCTGATGCTCATGTTCTATCAACTTTAAGAGAAGCTCCACAAACTTCTTTCTAGTGGGGGAAAGATGCTGATGCTAAGGGGCATCATATAAAATCCTGAAAATTCTTGTGTAGACCAATCTCAATGGGAGGTTTGGGCTTCAAAGATGCAGAAAAAATGAACAGAGCAATGATAGCCAAGATTGCTTGGAGAATCATCTCTGAACCTAACTCCTAGTGGATTAAAATGTTCAAAAAAAGTATTTCAGAAACAAAAACTTTTTAGCTTTAGAAAAAGTTGTGAAATCAGCTTGGATGTGGAACTGTATAGTGCAAGGGGAAAACTTAATTCATAAATACAGCTGTTGGGAAGTTGGAGATGGTCAGTCTATCAACATTTGGACTGACCAGTGGATACCTGATCTAGAAATCACTCTAGATCAAATCTGTTCCGAAAGGAACACACAGTTAACACTTATATCGGATCTGATTAATCCAGATACTAATAGGTGGAACCATGAAATCATTATTGCTTCATTTCCTCATGTTATTGATCAAACAATATTGAAAATTAAATTGTTTATGAATGCACATGATACCTTAGACCAGGATAAACCTAGGTGGAACCTAACTAGAAATGACATATTCACAGTTAAGTCGTCATATGATAGGTCATGTGGAAATCATGAAGGAAATCGGGTTACTGAGTTGTTCTGGAAAACCAAACTGCCACAAAGAATTAAACTATTCCTATGGAAATGTTTAAATGATGATTTGCCAGTAACACAAATTCTTAGAGACATATGCAAAATGTAGACAATAAATGTATTTTCTGCAAAGACAAAACAGAATCTTTTGTTCATCTTTTGTTTGAATGTTGGTATGCTAAGTCAGTATAGATGCAACCACCTTTTTCTGATGAAAGTCAATCTAATTATGTTAAAGTTTTTTTTAGTGATTATTTCAATTGTTGGCAATCACAAGGAGATAAGGCAATAGAAATTAATGCTACAAAATGTTGGTTTATATGGAAAGAGAGGTGTAACATGATTTTTAAAGACAAAAATGCTACTTCTATACAAACATCTATTATAATTCAAAGACATTTAAACTACTGGAACTGTAATGAAAAGAACCTGACAAATTCAAGGACTTACTCTACAATAAAACAAACTCATAATGTTCCTTGGAAATGTCTCGCATATAGTTGCTTTAAATTGAATTATAATGCCTCTTGGATTCTAAATAGGTTTATTAATGTAGATAAAATAAGTAATCAGAATCAAGGTATTAGTAATACCAATAAAGTGTTGTCTTAATCTCAAAACAGGGAATGTCATGTGCTGATAACTTGACAACACTCTGTCTTTCTGTTTTTTTTTGTTTGGTTTTTTAATTCAATCCTTTATTCTCAATTAAAAAACAAGCAAAAAAAAAAAACTCCACAATATCCTTCGTTCCCGATCTCTTCAACGCACAAATCAACAAACCTCTTGAAAGACCATCAATAGATGTGAAGATGTGCATACCCCCTCTCTTTTTTAAACTCCCAGCTCTATTATCCATAGTTTTGCTGTATAGAAGTAGAAGATCAACCAAAAGGCATATTATAAAGATCATTTTCTGGCTTTCTACAAACATATGTCCTCCCTCCGTCCCTTTTTAATAGGCTGGTTTGTAAATAGATGTTTCAGAAAAATAGGCTGGTTTTTTAATTGGAAAAGTCAAATGTTACTTTAGTTTTTTGGGACCACTTTTCTCTTAACTTCTTTTGATGACAAGTGTTATATGGACCATTTCACTTTACTTCTTTTGCTCACAAGTGTCATGGAGACTATTTCACTTCACTTCTTTTATTGACAAGTGTCATGAGGACCACTTTCAATGATTAGTTCTCTTAATTTCCTTAATTTTCTCTAAAACAAAACCAACCTATTAAAAAGAACGGAGGGAGTAGCATATAACGACATAAACAACACCCATTAAATATGACACATTGACGGTAGTAATACACTAGCAAAATCTTTCCTAAACTACGACATAAACAACACCGATTAATGCTTTCCTAAACTACGAGGAACCAGACCCTCCATCTACAATACTGTCAAAAGACACAATCCTACATATCTGTATCACTGCCTAATCTAAAAATGACAATGGAGTAACAAAATCTAACTACAAGCAAATGTCAACCAGTAACATAATGATTCAAGAATTGGTTCAAAAGTTCAATAGAGCCATAATGCAAAACATTAGTTCCCAAATAATGATTTTGCAAATCATATCATAAGTCATAAGTTAATTTTAAAATTCAACTGCTGGGAAATCTATCAATACGGTTCCATCTGCAAGAATCAAAAAACATCTTACAACCTAATTTTCGAGTTAATGACCCTGCTAGCTAACAATATCTAGCTAAACCATATGAATTAAGATCGATAACCACAAAAACACAATTGGATACCACTCTAGAGATCATTAACAAACCATTGGATTAATTACTATATCTATTCCAAATCTAATTTCTTACAATTCTTAGTCACACATTTACAAACATTCATTCTTAATCGACATGCCTTAATTTCACAATCACTCATTTCAACATAATATTTCAAGACATAAATTTATTATACAATTCAATCAAACAGACCCAAACCTGAAATGTTTTCAGTAAATTGATCCACTTAGGACCTGTACTGGTTCCCACTTCATGGTCTAGTGATCGAACTTGAGTTCTTAGCAAAGGCGCACCCCTGCACAGTGACTCATATGTATACGTCTCCCAAATCTGCATATGCAACAGTTTGCGTTTTAGATCAGAGTCCAAATGAGCAGACAGATATTCCATATTCATGGAACGAAAATGCAATTCGTACTAATGGAATAATAGTTCTCTTAGACTGTAATGCCGAAGGAGACCGAGTCTTTGACTAGTTATAGATAAGAAAAAGAAAAGAAAACATGGAATATTTTATATGTCGATATAGCTATACGTCAACGACATTCAAACACTGGTTGCCAAGTTTGTAGAAATTACTACTCGTTGAAATTATTAGTCCCATATTGTATGGTCAATTAAGATCCTGCGGTTTATAATTTCTTAGGGTCTCTCCACGCATTGCCAATTGGTTTTGAGTTGATGCCCGAATTCTAACATGGTATCAGAGCAGGCTATATGTGTCGAGTTGTTTGACCACACCTTTACTCCGCGTCACCCGATTTATTGACCACGTATTAGACCCAACGAGACTACACATGAGGGGGGTTGAGATTATTAGTCCCACATTGTATGGGCAATTAAGATCCTGCGGTTTATAATCTCTTAGGACCTCTCCACTCATTGCCAATTGATTTTGAGTTGGATGCCCGAATTCTAACACTACTCAACGACATTCAAACAGCTAGCTGGTTTAGGCGTCAAATCTCTCGGTATCTTTTGTTATTGTTTAGATATATTTTATAAAAAGGTCGTATGCTTTTTGTCATATTAAGGTCTGGATGTTAGAACATGTTGTTGATGTATTTGGGTTGTAGAATGATCAAGACCGTTAAATAATCGTTAGTTGATTTTTGTATTTTGCCAAACACTTTGACAATTAGTTGACTAACATTGACAGTTTACAGTTAAAATATTGTCCAAAAATTTAAGCATCTGGTCCTTTCTTCCATCAAGAGGAAAAATATCTCTTCCATTTATTTTTACTAGTATACCTGCCGCTTCGTTCGTTCACTAATTTTGTTGTCGCGCATCGTTCGTTCACTAATTTTATTGTTTTCGTGTAGTAGTCAACCATTAAAGTCAATGCTCAGTCAATTATTAAAGTCAAATTCCCATTTGGGATCACTTTATCAGTAATTTATATAGCTCAGAGACACGTGCATTACGCTGGTCGCTCTCAAACTTTTCATTTTCAATCAAAAATGTATATTGGCAACTAAAATATTTTTGGATATTCCTGTCCTGTTCCTTTTCTTTCCGGGAATTTTTCACTTTCAATCAATAATGTCTATTCACAAACGTTTTGCATCTTTTATTTTATTTGTTTCATGTTTATGATGTACTTTTTTTCTTGAAAACCATCATGTAAACGTTTTTTAATGGAATGAAATATTAATGGTTGATTATCAAAAAAAAATAATAATAATAATATCTATTGGCAACTAAAGTATCTCACATTTTTGTTAGAAATAACCTAATATCTACTCCCTCCGTCCTTTTTTAATAGTTGGTTTTGTTTTTAGCGAAATTTAAAGAAATTAAGAGAACTAATCATTGAAAGTGGTCCTCATGACACTTGTCAATAAAAGAAGTGAAATAAAATGGTCCCCGTGACACTTGTTACCAAAAGAAGTAAAGTGAAATGGTCCACATGACACTTGTCATTAAAAGAAGTTAACAGAAAGGTGGTCCCAAAAAATTAAAATAACATTTGACCTTCACAATTAGAAAACTAGTCTATTTTTTGAAAATTTTTATTTATAGAAACTGACATATTAAAAAATAACTGAGGGAGTAGTTTTAAACAATATTTAAAGTTCAAACATGCCTAAACAACATTTTATGGACGGTGCCAACAATTAGCAAGGACGTGGTCCTACCAATGCCATACCGTTTCAAAACCTGATGGATGGGTAATTTAAAATAAGATTAGATGCGGTTGCGATAAATTTCTTAACGAAGGAAAAAGTGCCCAGTTAGGTAAAGTTGAACGCATGGATGCCACGTCATTAGTCTTACGACTCTTACCCCCTACTAAAGGAAACACGTGTTTTAACACATGCTCTCAGTCAAAAAGACTTTCTGATCAGCCTTCTTCATCATCATATCCGTGGCGTTCGTCATACAATCAAACCAATACATAGTATTTCTCCCATTAATGATCTCAGTTTTCTTCCCAATCAGAATGTAGCCGCAAAGCTCAGTTTAGTTCAGTGTTTAATTGGGTTAGGATAATAGGTCATTCAAATATTTCATAAGGGTATTATAGTAAACATACCAAACGGTCAATTCTCTGATTCAATCTCATATATACATCTAATCATCTGAAGTTTCAACGTTCGTGTTTCAATTAACTCCGTTTCGTTTCAACAGTTTCAAGAAGAATGGTGAATTCGATTAAGCTTGCTGCGAAAAAAATAAATAAAATAAAATAAAGAGGTTGAATTACGAGGAAAACCCTAGCTTCCAAATTCATCCAACCCATCCAGAATATCAATTGCTTCTCCTTCTACACTGAATTTTGCTTTCGGATCTGCAAATCTCACTGTTCATATATCTCTCAGATAAGTGCCTGATACTTTCAATTGATACATCTATTTCTTCTCATTCCTTTTATTTGGTTTCTAATTGGTATGCGCTTATTTGGTTTCGCTGGTTAGTTTCATCAGCCTTTTGGTTTTGAATTCTTATTCGTTGTTTAAACTTGATTCTGAGAGCTGGGTGTGTCATCTTATTTGGCGGATTGGGTTATTTCTCTGTCTGTTTGCATAGATCAGAAAATTCCCTTACCAGTTCTCAGGGTGCTTAATTTCTGTCTTTGAGTCGAGAAGAATTTAGAAAGTATGAAAAAAAAATTCTTGGAATGCTCACGGATGTAACAGCCCAAAGACCTATAACCACTTGAATTACTTGTTAGGAAAATATAAACCAGATATAATTTTTGTATCTAAAACTAAAATGCAACTCATTAAAATGGAGAATACAGCTAGAAAGTTGCAGTTTAGTGATTGGTTAATCATTCCTTCAATAGGGAGATCTGGTGGCCAAATCGTGGATTGGAACAGTAATGTCGATGCGAAGTTAGTACAAGTCCAATTAAACATAATAATTGTTTCAATTAAGATTAGGAATGTTTTTTGTATTATGTCATGTATGTATGGTGCTCGTAATTCTCAGGGAAAAAGGGATCACTGGGAATATATTGAAAATCTGAGTACTCAAATCAGAGATCCTTGGATGTTAGTAGGGGATATGAATTTCATGTTAGATAAAAGTGAGAAAGAATGGGGTAATAATGTTTCTTCTAGTGATATTAGTCTGATTCAGGATGTTATTCAACAGATTGGGTTTATAGATCTGAAATTCGTAGGGGATCCTTTTACTTGGTCCAACCTAAGAGAAGGAAGAGGTAATATTATGGAGAGGATTGATAGAGGATTGGTTAACGTCTTGTGGTTCGAATGTTTCCCTGATGTGGTTGTCCATCATTTATCGCGAGTAGCTTCAGATCATAATCCATTGCTGATTGATTTAGTTCATGTTAAAACCAGATATAGTAGACCCTATAAGTATTTTAGGGGTTGGAAAGAGCATAAGAATTACAAGATGTTTTTTGATAATGCTTGGCTTGAAAACCATGTAGTGGCTTCCAATAGAAAAAGACACAATTCGATATATTCTCTTAGGGAGGAGTCAGGGTTGTGGATTGAGGGTCAAGATATGTTAGATATTTTATTAAGAAACCATTTTTCTAAAATCAGTACCACTTCAGGGAACTCTATTGATCCTGTTTTTGAAAGCATTATTCCCAAAGTTATTACCGATACTGAAAATGCGGATTTGATTAGAACCCAGATAGTGAAGAAATAAGAGCAACCCTATTTAGTATGAACTCTTGGGGATCTCCGGGACCAGATGGGTATCCACCGGGGTTTTTTCAGTCGCACCAGTCACACCGTCAGACTTCAGACCGATAAGCTTGAGCAATGCGTTATACAAACTTATTTCAAAATTTTTGGCTTCTAGGATTAAAAATGTGCTTGATAAAATAATTTCGCCAAATCAATCGGCATTTATTCCAATAAGGCAGATTGTGGACAATATGATTATCGCTCATGAAATGCTGCATACCATGAAAACTAGTAAATCCAGGAAAGGATATTTTTCTTTAAAGCTTGATTTGTCGAAAGCTTTCGATAAAATTGAGTGGAATTCTATGGTACACATACTTAAGAATTTTGGGTTAAGTCAAAAATGGTGTGATTTGGTTTTTGAATGCATCTCTACCATGAAATCAACAGTGCTACTTAATGGAATTTCGGGTTTGAAGTTTTGTCCATCTAGGGGTCTCCGACAAGGAGATCCTTTATCTCATTTTTTTTTTATTACTGCTTTAGAAGGTTTATATAGATTGTTCTTGCACGCTGAATCTAATAAGAAACTCTTTGGTATTAGAATTGACAAACATTTTCCTACTATATCGCACTTGTTATTTGCAGATGACTGTTTCATTTTCTGCAAGGCGGATCTAGTAGAGGTTAGGAAATTAATGCATATTCTAGATACTTTTACACGTTATTCTGGGCAGAATATTAACTACCACAAGTCGGAAGTGTATTTTAGTAAAAAGTGCATAAAAAACATGAACAAATTATTGCTAGAATGTTAAGAGTTCAAAAAATCTCTAAGGATGAGAGATACCTAGCTAGGAACACCTCTGTTTTTTAACAGACAAAAGAAGGCTTTGAATTTTGAACCTTTATTTGAAAGAGCTTATAAAGCTTTGAGTGGGTGGAAGGATAAAATTCTATCTCATAGCGGGTAAAACTGTTCTAATAAATTCAACATTGTCGTCCTTTCCTTGTTATCAAATGCAGTGTTTTGAGTTTCCGAAAACTGTTTTAGATGATCTTGACAAATTACAAAGAGATTTCTGGTGGGATAAGGACAATCCCAAAAAATCTTATTATCCCAAAGCTTGGTGTACAATTAGAACTTCTAAGGCTAGTTGAGGTATTGGTATTAGAAACCTCCATCATGTAAACGTATCTCTGCTTTCCAAATTGGCTTGGCGTATGCTGGATAACCCGGACGATGTGTGGGTTAAAATTCTCAGGGTAAAATATTTTCCTAGATCACACCCTTTTCACAAAAGCAGAACATACAATGTCTCTTGGATCTGGACAAGTATTAGCAAAGGCTTAGAAGTTGTCAAGAATAATAGCATCTTGGAAGTTGGTAATGGGAGAAATATTAATATTGCTTGCGATAGTTGGATCCCTGGTATTGATTGTTTACATGGGTGGCAACATGTTGATCTCAAACTTGTCTCTGATCTTATTTGAAAAAGCGGGGTCAACAACCTCACCCAATATTTCGATTAGCAATCTGTATGAACTAACTCCAATATACTTTCTAGAGAATCAACTAGACAGTCAGACTCAATCTAGATAAAAATATATCAAAGAGTTAATATCTCAATCTCTCGATTTGATCTATACTCAAGCAAATGGAAATCTACGAGTATTTATCAAATACTAGAGAGATAAACTTGGATGGTACCAAAGACCAATATCCAAGTGTCAATCAATTTAAATCAACAACCAAAGGTTGGACATTCTAATTGATTGATCTTAACGCACAACCTGTGATATTTCAATTATATAACAAAATATAATGAGGAATATAAATAACACAGACACCAGAAATTTTGTTAACGAGGAAACCGCAAATGTAGAAAAACCCCTGGACCTAGTCCATATTGAACACCATACTTTATTAATCCTCTACAGACATTAGCCTACTACAAACTAACTTCGGTCTGGACTGTAGTTGAACCCTATCAATATCACACTGATTCAAGGTACAGTTGCGCTCCTTACGTCTCTGATCCTAGCAGGATACTACTCACTTGATTCCCTTAGCTGATCTCACCCACAATCAAGAGTTGCTACAACCCAAAATCGAAGACTTTAATAAACAAATCTGTATCACACAGAAAAGTCTACGATGATAGATAAATCTGTCTCCCACAGATAAACCTAAGAGTTTTGTTCCGTCTTTTGATAAAATAAAGGTGAACAGAAACCAATTGATAACCCGGACTTATATTCCCGAATAACATCCTAGAATTATCAATCACCTCACAAGAATATAAATCGTATGGTAGTGAAACTAGATATTGCGGAATCACAAACGATGAGACGAAGATGTTTGTGATTTCTTTTTATCTTGCCTTATCGGAGATATAATCTCAAGTCAATTATTCAATTGAACTCGTACGATAGAAAATGGCAAGATCAGATCGCTCAACTACAAGAGAAGTAGTTTTGTCTGGCTTCACAATCTCAATGAAGTCTTTCAGTCGTTAACCTACAGGGTCTCGAGAAGAAACCTAAGGTTAAAGGAGAATCGCCTCTAGCAAAACCAACTAGTATCACACAGGAGATGTGGGGATTAGTTTTTCCAGTTGCTAGATGTCTCTTTTATATAGTTTTCAAATCAGGGTTTGCAATCAAAATTACCTTGGTAACAAAGCATTCAATATTCACCATTAGATGAAAAACCTGATTTAACCAAGCTAATATCTCTCAACCGTTAGTTCGAAACTTATCTTGTCACACACAAATGAAATGTATTTCATTTAGGTTTGAGTAACCGTACCTAAACGTGTACACTTAGTTGGTTCACAAGTAGTTAGCCAATGGTTAGCCATGTGAGCACATATTAACCGTATTCTTCTTCTTCACATAACTAGTTCAAATGACTCATAAGAACTTGTTGAAGAGTTGTTCAATTGCTTAGGTCTTTATGAATAAACACAAGTAATACAAAATCGGTTTGATTCACTTGAATCAATTCATGAACAATATAGCCATGGTTTGCAAAGATTGCATTCCTTATTAATTTATTAATTAAGTTCATGAACTTCCGATTTGAGAAATATAACCAGCTTGGGTACGCGTACGTGTACGTGTACCATAACTACCAGATTTGAGTTTAGAAACTCAGTAGAAATTTTCGGTCGAAAACTTTCGTGGGTACGCGTACGGGTATGTGTACCTAAAGTGACTGGTTTAACAGTTTGCAAACTTACCCTCTTACCCAACCTGTCTCCTTCACCAATACCGTATGCACACATATGCACACACTTGGTTTCCGGCACATGTATTTATACACTAATGTGCGAACACACTATATATGCTTATATCCATAGTTGGTTATGTAATCTCAACTCTACATTTCAATCATTGAAACATTCTTCTATAACGTTATAGCAGTCGTTATTCACAACTATCGTCATCAAAGCTGTTTTCAAGATTGAAACGTCATCATGACTTTCGTCATGGGTTAAGATGAAAAGTGGTTAAAGCGAAAGCTTACCAACATATATTTCGAGAAAAAGATAGGCGAGTAAACTCGGCTCGGAATATCAAATGTGTATGTATGAAAACTATCATACTTATACGACTTTGTCTCAAGAGTAGGAGATAGAGTAGATAGACTTTTGAGTGATATATAAGTTCAAGTATCCACATACTTTTTAGTCGGATGAAGTTCCACTGGTTCCTTGAGTAGTTCTTCGTCTTGGTAAGATGATCGTCGTGGAGTCTGGAGATCAACTACACTTAACTGTCCTAGTGCGAGACTTAGCTATAAGTAGTCTAGAAATCAAGACATATAGTTTTGACAACTAAACTTGACAAACATGCTTGAGATAGAAACGCATGTGAGTTCGACCGAGCAATTCTCTAACATTATTGATATCAATGGTTCCTGGAATTTAAATTTGCTTGATTCTGTTTTTTCTTCTGAAATTGATAATAAAGTGAAAGCTATTGATATCAGTGTCAACAATCAGGATAGACTAAGGTGGAAGGGAACCAGAAATGGAGAATTTACTACTAAGTCAGCATATAGAGCTATTGCAAATGAACAGAACTATTCTCCGGGAAAATTCTGGTTAAAATTTTGGCATATGAAAACCATTCCAAGAATCAACCTTTTTGTTTGGAAGATGAATGCTGATGTGTTAGCTTTCAAGGCTAAAATGAACGGTGTCTTAAAACATGTAGATCCTTACTGTGTGCTTTGTAATGGTGGTCATTTGGAAACGTCGGAACATTTATTTATTTCTTGCAGTTTCTCAAGGGAAGTATGGTTCGGTTTAGGGATACAAATCCCTAATTATGATGGTAGCTTTTTGAACTGGATTAAATCTTGGATTTTTGCTCCTCTAGACAATTAGAAAGAAATATTTAGTATAATTTGCTGGAAGATTTGGGATAGTCGTAACTCTGTTATTTTCAGAAGTATTAAACCTAATCCTGTTGACTGTATTAATTTGATTAATAATTTCATAAAGGATTGGGAGAAGTATATAGGAAGACAGGATTTTGGAAACAAAAGATTAAAATATAATGCAGCTAGCCAGAAAAAAAAAA